>NC_068403.1:10459162-10491662 GCF_023724105.1 Carassius gibelio | reverse complement strand
GATTGCTCTCATCCGTCTGTACTGTGACTTTTAAAATCTATCACACCCAGGGCACCTTTTAATCTGCAAATAGATCAGAATTATTCAGTGCTAGATGTTTTCAAAAGTTTTCCAAAACAAGTAATCGATGATGGATGCTTTCAATCAAGAAGACAGTTATTACAGCTGTTAAAATGAACATCCACTTTAGGTTAGGGATGCATCGATCCGACACTCGGGATCGGTATCGGCAACGATACTACTGCCATTTTCTGCGGATCGGTCAGACGAGACCGATCCAAATCCGATACTGTGCGTATACTATTGTGTTATTGTTGAGCCCCACAAAATGCAAAAAAACATTATAAAGCACCAAAACGGTTTTGAGAACATTTTTCAAGTTGAAACTGTTCCATAGTTCAGTGTGAGGAAACAGATTAATATTGAAGTCATTAAATTCAAGTTCACATAAACTCTTCTCCGCTGCGGCTGTCTGTCATCCTTCATTCAGCAATCAAACTGCATCTCACGTTCGGTTACTACAGTCAAAACGATGAAAGTCTCTTCAAGAGTGCACAGTAACTGAGGTTTAAAACTGTTCAAAGAAAAGGCTCATTAAACTAACGTACAGATTTATTCACTACGTATCAATATATCTTCCCTTTGTACTAGTGATGTCTGGTTTGCGAACAAATCATTTGATTAAACCAGTCCTTCTTAGTGAACCGGTTGAACCAGTTCACCAACCCGGACTGAATCGTTTGAACCGGTTCGCGTCTCCAGTAAGCACACTCCCTCTGAGTCTAAATAAACCAATATCCCAGAGTAATTAATTTACTCAAACAGTACACTGACTGGACTGCTATGAAGAGAGAACTGAAGATGAACATGAGCAGAGCAGCTTTCTATGTGGACTCGTAGGGCTGCGCACTGTGACTCCGTGTTGTTTCAATCTCATCATTCTGCGCACGGGATGTGCATAAGCACACTGTACCGCTCTGTCGCAATCAAAGATTATTAATAGTCTTTTTATTGTTTTGTCCTATCTATGATATGTTGCTGCCTTTATTACTGTGCTATACATTTAAAGGGGGGGTGGAATGCTCGTTTTCAATCAATATCCTGTTAATCTTGAGTACCTACAGAGTAGTACTGCATCCTTCATAACTCCAAAAAGTCTTTAGTTTTATTATATTCATAAGAGAAAGATAGTCTGTACCGATTTTTCCCGGAAAAACACGACCGGCTGGAGGCGTGACGTGTGGGCGGAGCTAAAGAATCACGAGCGCCAGTAGGGGCTTTTGCGTTGAGAGCGTTTGGAAGTTGTGACATTACCGTGAGGGAAAAACCATCATCCAAAACAAACCATGGCTTACAGTCAGATTCAGCCGTTTATTTATGATCCAGAATCAGATCCAGAGGCTGAAACTGAACGAGAGCAGCAGCAGCAACGACTCGCTCCGAGCGGGACTCGAACCCGGGTCTCCGGCATGGGAGGCGGACGCACTAACAAGGAGGCAGAGATATTTTAAGCAATTTTACTCACTGCCTGCGGTTCCAACACACGATCATGACCCTTTTTCGTTGGGATTGCATCATCCTTAAGAAATAAACAGTACGCAATTCCGTCGTCAAACTGGGCCTTGTTTGTAAAACAAGCATCTTCGAAATGCAGGGAACAAACAAAAACACTTGCACAACTCCGTTGATGCTCTGTAAAAATAAACTCCATCCACTGGTCCCTTAATGCTGTTTTTTTTTTTTGGTAATCTGTGCAGGGTTGTCTTGCCCTGGCAACCAAAAACACACTTCTTTTGTGACTTTTTGCGATGCTCTCGCTCTGATCAGTGAATGAATGTCTGTGCTCAGCCTCTCATTGCTCTGCTATACGGGAGCGCGCGCTCTTCCGGCAGACGTGCCCTTAGGACCCATATAAGGAAATTCCGCCCCATCTAACGTCACACAGAGCCATACTCGAAAAAAACTTGTGACAAACCGGAAGGAGTATTTTGGGAACAAAAACTTTAAAAAAAAACTTAATTTTTGAAACTTTGTCCATGTTTAGCATGGGAATCCAACTCTTTAACAGTGTAAAAAACTCAGTATGCATGAAATAGCATTTCACCCCCCCTTTTAAAAGAAACGTCTTAGATTTCTATATAAATTTATATAATTTTTTTCATTAATGTATTTTACAACAATACTAAGAGCAATGTTCTACATTTTACCAGATTTAAGACTTATTCACTTTTATTTGTGAATAAAATATTTCACTGGATTTTATAAAATTATTGTGCACCCGTGATTTTTCTAGAATCTAGAGTATGATTTGCTGCTGAATTATCTACTAACCTAGTTTTTATAATAGCATTTTTGTTATAGATTGTGATCTATATATTTTTTTCATTTGTTATTTTTCATTAAAATTAATTTGTGTATATGTAGTAGATTAACACAAAAGAGTTATGATCAGGTCAACACAGAGAAGTACAGAAATTCTACATTGAATAAAAAAAACTGTGCTGTTATCGGATTGGATCGGTATCGGCAGATACTCCGAATTTTCGGGATCGGATCGGTTCAGAAAAAATGGTATCGTTGCATCCCTACTTTAGGTAGTAATGCGTGCAATGAGTCTGCCTTTTTACTTCACTCATGCATTCTTTGACCTCATAGAAAAATACAAAAGAATTTTTACTTAACTCAATATTTGGAAGTTATAAAAGTGTTATTTATGTTCACTGTTATTCTTTCCATGTCTTTAGGTCTTCTACAGGAGAGTTTCATCGAGGAACCAGATGGCTTGGTGTCCGTGAACTTGCTGGTGGTGTCAGCGGTTTCAGCCTTTGCCACCGGGGCGGCGCTGTCAGGTCTGATGGTATGTTGGATAATGAGCCTCAAGCACCGCCAGCGCTCCAGAGCCAGTGAATCTGGCATGGGGAGTCGTCGTAAGAGTGACAAGGAGCAGAGCATGCTGGGACACGGTCGCAGTGGTTCCGTAATCAGCGTGACACGTATCAGCGGCAGCGAACGACCCCGCTCGCAGGTTGAAAATATGTTCACCAACGGTTGGCCAAAATCTGAAGACATCGATCCAGGACTTCCCACTCCAGAACAGACGCCTCTGCAGCAGAAACGTCCCACTCCTCATGTCCATCTCACAGACTGCGACTGGGACCAGAGCCATACTTTCCTCACCCAGACAGGGACACCCTGCCCGGCGAACTCAGCTGTCATTTACTTGAGCTCCAAATACCTGCAAGGTGGGCGGCAAGAGGGATCGGGTGATGTTCCTCCTCATTCAGAGCGTCAGCGGTACCTCATCCTCTCCCATCCACCAAATCAGCGGGAGCAGAGTGGGCGACCGACCGGCCCACCTACTCGCAACTCTGCTGGTGAATACAACTATCCAACAACGCCTCAGGACTCACCTGACCGCAGGAGGGTTGTTTCGGCTCCTACCACCCAGTCGGACTATGGAGAACATCTGCGATGGTCCCGCGACGGACTTAACTTCAATAGCAACAACGCGACTCCTTCTGGCCACCACCCGTATCCCATACAGCCACGCACTAATGCTGCGTTAATACGGCCAGGTCACCACACTCAGCGAGGGCTCAATGAGATACAGGACTACAGCCACCTGCTGGTGAAAAGTGTTAGTGAGCGTAACCCAAATGGCCAATGAGTGGTCCAGGCCCGTTCACACCCTTCAGAGTCCCATCACCCCCAAGACTCAGACTCCTTCTGTAATCCTGCCCTTCCTGTCCACTCTCACTGCCATCCAGTGTCTTTCAAGTCCCCTACCAGTGGCTGAGCTCTAGGACTACCGAGTATGAGCGAACGAGAGCGTTAATGGTTGATGGTGTTAACACCGCTGTCTTCCCCTGCCTGTGGGGTGATGCCACTTAGCACATTAGCGGCTTCTATCACGCTCACTGTTTAATAAAGCGGAAGGATCACTTTTTAATAACGGAGGCGTTGGGTGATGGGAGGTGAAATACATAATCATAATCCTGCGAATGGCTACGTTGACCGTTTAGCATAGTGAAGCGGTTCCAGATTGTCTCTCTGTGTAATCTCAAGCCCTGTAAACCATTCAGTGGAAGTGATACGTTTCGTTTTCGCCTCTCTTGCTTTACATTCTCCGCCTGCAGATGCTTCTTTTGTGCATCCTGGGGCCTTTGCAGACAAGCTCAAACTTCCTTGTGTCTGTTTGTATGTGTATGAGAGTCACGCCAAAACGGGGATTAAAATGTTCTTGCCGGCTAGACTTGATATGAAAGCAAAATGGCCGACCAACACTGGTGTTTCTTGAGTGATCTGATGTCAAATGACTGACTACCCCTCCCTCTCTTAACCTATTATGTGTCAGGAAGCAATCAAGACAACTGCCATTTGACTTTAAAGACTTATGTGCTGGAATATCAGATGTAAATGGGTCATGGAAAAGAGCGTTTGCCAAAAATCATGGAGGAATCAACCCATGCTTTTTGGAAGGAGCATGGAAGCACTGTGGAAATTATATTGTGTACAGGGACATATGTTGTTGGGTGGACCCATTTATTTTGTGGTGTATCTTAAAAACCAAGAAATTTAGTGCATTTCTTTATCCCCTACACATTCTAGAATTAGAGCTGGGCATTTGCAACACTTTCTTTTTCTTTCACTCGGCCTGGCTTCGTTCTCTCTGCAGTCCATTGACTCGAATGTGAGCTCGGTTGTCTGGGCCGAGTCAGGCCGCTAGGGAGCTGCATTCAGAGTGTCTCAATGACACTGGGTTTCTTTGTGTGGCCCAGCCAGAGAAGACCATCCCAACAACAAATAACCGTTAAGAGTCATGGCCTAGCTATCAGCCCAGCCCAGGAGAATGTCAATGAGGAGCCAGACAGATCGGACCCCTCTGGCTCCCCCTCATTGCCAGCCTTCACAAAACTCACAGAATCAGAGGAATACAATGTTACATTTAGATGGAGAGCAAAAAAATCAGACCCACTAGGCTCCCGATGGCACTGTGCCCGCTTCAGCCATTGTTCAGGTTCCTCTGGCTCTCTTTAGATTGCTGTTTGTTTGTTTCAGGTTTGTAAACCCCACGGGAGGTAGAAAAGAAATAGTGTACTATTCAATTCATTCACCTCTCAGTAAACGACGTTATCTTTGTTTTCTTGCCGTGAGGCAACGGTAATTTAGTGAGTGCGAGTGTGTCCACTAGAGGGCGGTATTGCACATTGAGTTTTTTTTATTTTACTTCATGCTCTATGGACCCTTTTCACAGTGTGAGATGACACATTTCTGCAGTCATTATGTTGCAAAAATGTTTTGTGTTTTTAAGTTTTTTAAAGAAATGAATACTTTTATGATTTCGGAAGGATCATAAGACATTGGAGACTGGAGTAATGGCTGCTAAAAACATTTTATTGCCATCACATAATAAAATAGTATTTAATAACTGTTATTAACTGTTATTTAACATTTATGTATCAAATAAATGCAGCCTTGGTCAGCAAAAGAGACTTTTTTCAAAAAATTTAAAAATCTTCCTGACCCCAAAATTCTAAACATTAGTGTATAACACTATACTTTGTTATATTTCCCTAGCATTAAATTACAAAATAAATAGTAAACACTGCTGCAGTGGGGTTTCAAATACATCTTCTGAGGGAAAGATGGCAAATCTGACATCGTTCCCTCGTCTAACTGCCACAATCAATTTATTTTACTCTTTCTTCCTTTAGAAAGTCATGGAAATACAATATACATGTTTTCCTTGTTTAAACAAATGGTAATGCAAAAATAACATTTGCTATGGTCTCACATTTATTTCTGTAGAAGGTTACCCTGCTATTGTTTCTATTCCAACCCCAAAAATGTGAAAATGGTCCATGAGAAGGTTTGACATCAAATGTTTGGTGGTCCTATAATGAACAATACTTCAACACTAAGTATATGTTGGTTTAAAAACAGGCTGTGTTCCAAATGAAAAATCTGTTGTAGTGATAATAGAGACAGAGAAGAGTGTGTTCTTTTGAATGTGTGTTCTTTTTGTGGATGGATGAAAGCTCTGAAGCTGAACATTAAAGCAATTAATGAAGTGTATAATTTATAGGTTTTAAGTGCCAATGCATGACTGAGTTCAGAACTCTGTGTGTAATTATTTTTACACAATCAACATTATTGACGCAGCTTTTTAATTGTCATCCAGCTCATCTATTCGTCTTGGAACGGTTGTACCCTCACACAGACTGAGGCCCACCACTAAAAAAGGTCTGCCCATCCAAGCATGCGTTCACCCTGCTTCCCTCTCACTGGCTTTTCACTCTGTTGCACCATTAGGTGAAACATGCGTGATTACGCTAAGTCTATCTTGGCCTGATAAAGCCTGGAGATGATCGTGAGAGACGTGCAGAAACACAGGCACCCACTTGCTTACTCACACAGCCAGATTCTACAAAGCCATCGCCTGAGATGTGGGCAGCAAAACTCAAGCAGCGAGTCATTATTCTCGACCGCATCCCATATAAATAACATTCGCCGGAATAGACCAAAAACAAGCAGCAAACACAGGGGATGCTTATTGTGAAAGCCTGTACACAAGCTCTAAACACCACCTGGGTTCATTCGCACAAGATTTTGAGGCAGTGAAATGGAGTTAATTTGCTGTGGAGCTCTATAAAATGTGTTCGTGGGAAAAGAAAATAAACAAGGGTTGTTTCACTGTCTTCCTATGTCGTAATTCTCTCAAGCAAGAAATGGAATCGGCTGTAAAAACTCTGCTAGGGTTTTGTTTGGACAGATATATACCTAGCTATGTTTTAGAGAGCCCCCTACTCTCAATTTTCCAATTAGAATTCTGTCTATGAGCAGCGAGGACAGTGTGCTCGAGGCTTTCTCATTGTCTGGGCTGTTTTTCTTTCTCTGCTTTGTCTTTTAAAGCTGAGATCTTTTTTTTTTTTTGACGTCCCCCAGCCACAAACTGCCACAGCTAATGGGCCACCCGATGAAATGTGCTAACACAAAGAAAGAAAAGGTTTGTTTAGAAATGACATGCTTTCAGTGTGCAAAACCTTGACATCTGAAAAGCACAGAGTTTGAATTTTTTTGTAAAGTTGTAGAGAATATATTAGCCAGTACTGGTATCTTCATTTTTATATTTGTTTGTTTGTTTGTTTGTTTTGTGGTAATGTTTTAGGTTGGTTTGAGTTCATGCAAGTGATTTGATTTGCTCTCTGGTGTGTGAATTTTTGTTCAACAACGACGATGATTATTCTGTGACTGTGACCTGAATTTCAGTGTTTGATCCTGGTTTCTGCAAAGCCGGATGAGAGTTGTTTCTCCTGAAAGAAAGAAAAGAAGAAAAACACTTCTCCAAAAGAGCTGAGTCTTCTGTTAACTGTGATGGACTTCTGATTTGTCTCGCACCAGAGGCTGTTCGTGTTACTGGGTCCATTGTCATTAAATGACAAATCGTGTCCCCTTCAGTGTACATAATGATTTCAATGCTTAAATGTAATTTAAGTGAACTATCTGCATGAACACAGCCTCGGTCTGGAGTCCACAGAGGTAGTGTGTACTTCAACACGACATGCTACTGTTTGCCCTAATATTGTCCACCAATCAGACAGTCACATGCATGCTTTACAAATCAACAGCACAAATGCACATAAAGACAAACGTGCACACATACACAAGATCACGAACACATGGACAGTGGGGTCCAAAAGTTTTAAAAACTCTGTTTTCACATGCTCAAATTATATAATTACTGTAATACTTTATGTGGAAGGTTTAATTGAAAAATTGAGTATCTTTGGATACAGTTTGTCCTTTGCTTTAACTGCATCTACAGTAGTTTGTGTAAAATCTGACGCTCATGTTCTTCAGCATGATTTAAGATGATCCAAAGAACATCTTGTACTGTACTTCAATGGAATAAAGAACATGTGAACATCTCTGCAAAATTATGTGAAAAATGTTGCAAATTTTCATATTTAGTGACCCTGAAATTGTGCTTAATTTCCTAATCTGTTTATGCCATAAAGGTTCTTTGTTGTGAATTTCTCAAAAACCCTGAAACTTTATTTCTAAGTGTAAATGGTAGTCTAAATCTCACATTTTTAGAGTCTTCTCAGACTTTTGGATCCCACTGTACTTTAACACACACACACACACACGTGCACAAATTTTTGCATTTGGAAACTCATTGTCCTCAGTTCTGGCTGTCATTGAGCATGGAGACTGTGCTCTGTTATCATTTCCTGTTCTAATAAACCATCAAGAACCTAACTGGTGTTTGTTTTTCTTTTAAGTTTTTCTGGAGCATCACATATTTTTGCTGATGATTATTATTATAAAGGAGTAAAATAAAGGGGTTGGATCTTATTGAAGGGGCTCTAATATACGAAGATCAATATCTCAGAAAAGTGAATCATGTTGTGTTTGTTTGCAGTATAGTGTTATTTTAACAATCAAACATTGTATCTTTTAAGTTCTACGTTTCAGTTCCTCCTTTCCTTCTGTCATTAGGCTATCCTGTTGTATTTTAACACCAAATATTGAACCATAAATACTCAAGAGTACTGGTACAGGGTGCTGTTATTCATTTTTATATAAAAATGTTCTGAGATCAGTTGTCATCACCTCCGTGGGTTTTTTTTAGCAGCATGCCTCTGTTTGGCTATTGCACCACCGGATAGCTTGTGGTGTGGTCTACAGATAACAAGCATGATTGTAGACAAGAGCTTGAAAAAATGGCAAACCGATTTTGCAACGAATCTAAGCCACAACCCTGAAGGTCTCTGAATATGTATTTATAACCATTTATTGCCAGACGAATTAATGCACGTTCATTGGGATTCGACGATTTCACCTGGAGCCACAAGTGAAAAGCGAAGGTCAGTATAATAAATCGGTTTGTTGATATTGTTGGTATTGTTTGGCAGTGTTGAGTACTCGAGACTCGGACTCGGACTCGGTCTCGAGACCGTATTTTAATGGTCTCGGTCTTGTCATGGACTCGTGTGCATTTTGACTCGGTATTGACTCGGACTCGAACATATTAGGAATCGGACTTATGCCCGAGTCCACTCGAGTCCCAATCAAAATATGTCATGATTATTACTGTATGTTAATGTTTCTTTAAATTGATGTATGATAGATACATCCAATGACTGGTGATTTTCTTGTGACTTGAGACGTTAGGCCACCGACACACTGGATGCACGGCGCAAGCGTCTCAGCTGCGTGGCGTGTCTGTTTTTAATTCGGCTCCCATGTTAACAGGTTAGAGCTTGCAGACTGCCTGCGTGAGACGCGCATCCCAGGCGCAGCTCGAGCCGCGCGGAAAATGCGTGCATGCTAGAAATAGAACCGACGCCTATTTTCACGCGAACACGCGCGTGTTGGAAGCGTTTCCAGGCAAAATAAACTAGGAAAATATGTTTATATGTCACTCGTGTCATTATGTACACAAATACATATTAATTCATGACATTTTGATATTTGAAAGTCTATAGGTTGGCATAAATTCAGATACAAATGTAATTTAAAAAAATAAATAAATAATTATCGATTTTCAAATATTGCACCTGTCAAACATACTCTATTTTGCAAGAGCCTGGTTTTTCGGCGGCCTCTCTCTATGTCACCTATAGCAGAAGCAGCGCGCTAGCGCTGCGTCAGACACGCTTCTGGTGTGTAAAGACACAGAAAACGCGAAGCAGCCACCACGCTTCTAGCACGCAGCAGAGACGCCACGCAGCCAGTGTGTCACCGGCCTTAAGTTACCCTCCTGCCATCCGCCTGTAGTGATCCCGCTTTCCAGAAAGCCACATTGCTACATTATTTCTCTCAACTGTGTTATTTTTACAAAGTAGGACAAAATGGTCACAGAAAAAAACAAATATTGTTTAATTAAATTATATAATGAATACAGACACAGACTGACTGTCTCAACACTAAACATCTCCCCCCAAAAAAATATCTGACAGAAGGCATTGAACTTATATGGCATTTCAACCAGCTTTCTTCCCCTGGCACATACACACTTTTGCATGAAATTTTCCTGGACAGTCAGTCGGCTCTTGTGTGTATGCCCTCCGTAACTAAAAAAAACTTCGACTAGTGTGTATTTTACCGTGCATTAAAACCCACCATCCAGTGAAATTAGCATTAGATTATCCGTTGCTGTTACAGAAAGTGATGAAATGGTAACTTTTGTCAGTCCCCGCTTCCTCTGCACCAATAGAGAGAGTTTTTAGTTGGGGTGGATTGATCATGAGACCACATCGTGCTTGGTTGGGTAGCAGGATGGTCTCCTCACTTAATTTTTTGAAAAGTAATTATGCCCATCTTTAATCTTCACAACATCTAAAGTGCACATAATCCAAGACATTTTCAGGATATTAGCAGTCATTAGTTAAGCTTCAGGGTTAAAAGTTATGTAAAAGCTGTTACAGTTGAACATTTACAGGTATAGTGGTACAGTAATGTTACTTGTACTAGAAGTGTTATGTGGAATTACAATATAGAGTCGTACAGTAATGTTATGTGTACTAGAAAGGTTATATGGATGTGTATAGTGGTACAACGATGTTATGTGAAAATGAGCACTTAATATTGACAAGTAACAATTCATAATTCTAATAAAATTACCTTTACACCACATACTATGTGGCCCTTTTACCCTTTATTGTTTCCATCATACATTTTACATACTCTTGAAGATTTCTTTAGGTCTTGTCTCAGACCCAATCTCTCTGGTCTCGGTCTTGACTCGGACTCGACCCTTTCTGAACTCGGTCTTGACTCGGACTCGACCCTTTCTGAACTCGGTCTTGACTCGGACTCGACCCTTTCTGAACTCGGTCTTGACTCGGACTCGACCATCTCTGGACTCGATCTGGACTCGGACTCGAATGAGCCGGTCTCGACTACAACACTGTTGTTTGGGATTAAACCACTGCTCACGTATCAAACGCACGAGCAGCTAAATCATGATCATCCAAGCTACTAACATAGACAGATGAATAGCAAAATTGGGTCAAATTGATGTATTTGATCCAGAAGCCTCATATTATATATTATGATTTCATATGGAAAGTGCTAACATTACATGTATTATCTCAACAGATTATTTACATTTACGGATACAGTACGTCTTTCATCAGCATATCTACATGCGTCCTGTCCTTTTGGAAATATAAAATAAAACAGTGCTGCAGATACAACAGCTGTCCACACGGTGGCAGTGTTATCCAGCACAGATATACAAACTAGTCTGGAGACCATATTATCAATTTAAATTCAAAATCTAACTGAAACCTGAAACAAAGTGAAACTTTTAGGATTAAAGCAAAGAAACATTCTGACTTCGTTCAGATTTGTAGCTCAGTAATCCAATAGTAAATGTGTGACACTGATCGTGTGATCATGTCATTGATTTTCAATTTAACTTTTCACTCAGATAAATATATGAAGAAAAACTAAATTTTCTCAATACTAGGCCATTTGTGATATGTCAGGTGCTTTTAATGAATCTCACATAAAGTGATCAACAGAATTGAGGGATTTAATGAATTAATGCATCTAAACGTTGATCATATTTGTGCCAGGAAAATTATTTATAACAAAATAATATTATCTGTAACAATGGCTGTTTAATATACTTTGCCAAAAAGTTAACTTTAAACTATATGGCTAAATCAAGATATAGTACAAACATATAGTGTATATGTAATTAAATAGATTATATATATATATATATATATATATATATATATATATATATATATATATATATATATATATATATATATATATATATTTGATAGATAATGGTCAAAAATGTATAAATATGGACATTCCTGAGAATGTGTTGCTAACAACAGTCTGCTGACATTCTGTTCAGGCACATGTTGATTTGTAAGCAGGAGAACTCATTACTTCATAAAGATCAATGAGTTCGACAGTAGAAAAGAGCACTATGTTCATATTGTCAAGAAACACTGCCCCCAAGAGTAATTTATCTAATTCAGAGCCATCCGAATGCAATAATCTGTAATCAAACGAAAGTGTCATGCACAAATTCACAGAGCTCCTGAAGTGGGACTCCTTCAGGCCTATGCATGATTGGATTTGTGTAATTAAATGTATGGAAATGTACTCAATTTCTAGATGCAAACCAATGTGTTTACTAAAAATGCCATGTGTTCATAATAATATACATGATAGTCTCTTTGAAATTGTTATGTTTCAGACACAGAGGGCATATATGCAGTACTTCAAACACCCATATTGTCAAAATCACTCAGTGACACCTGTTTTGACATGCATTCTTTGTCAATTAATCACATCTTAAGATGGCAGAATGCCCTTTTTTCTGTATTGAACATACTGGATAGTTGGAAGAAAGTGAGTCATGCATACAGAGGTCAAGGGTCAGTCGTGATTGTGATCATATATTTACACATACCCTTTTCACATAAATCATTGAGCTCATTTATTTGACAAGGTATCTTTTTGTCCAAGACAGACTTGAAATTCTCAAGCGCACTCAGACTTGTTTAAACAAGCTTTCAATGTGTCAGTAACCGGTGATATGATTATAGCAGCTTGTGTGGCACTTCAACAGAAAAGTATTCTGACCGGTTGATTTATATTACCTCATCAGAAAGTAGTACACATATGAACACTTATATTATATTATAGTGAATTAAAGTATAAAGTCAAGTCACCTTTATTTATATAGCAATTTGAGTTTCATAGTAACAAACAAAAATAACAGTGATATTTTATATATGCCATTTATAAATACAAGAGTGTCATCATCCAGCTCACTTCAAATATTATATTATATTATACATTATATTATTTCATATATTTTCTAAATTTTAATTTTATTTATAATTTTATTTAATCAAGATTGTGTCAGTATTTTTATATAAGAGTGATATCCATTACTCACTAGGCACTAAAAATCACTGTGAAACGCTAATAAGAGAAAGAGAGATTGACTTCATTTAATCAGTGAACCTCTGGTGAACTGTAATTGTCTCAATTTCATTCAATTTAACATTAATCAGTTAAATCTCTCATATCATGTCACCAGCTTAAAAGATTTCAGCACAGTACTACTACAGACCTTCAAAACAAAACAATATTTAATCTAAGGTATTATGAAATGTCATGGCTAATGAATTATTGAGTCTCCCTCTGTGACACAGCAGAAACCAGAGCCAAAAGGTTCACTCTCAGATGTTATTAAGGTGACAATTGGGGTCACACTATCCTCCTGTTTTATTGGAGAGATGAGCTTCTGCCAGATCTGGGGCAGACAGGATTTGCTGTTCTGGGAGTAATTACATGAGAAGTCAGAGCACCAGAATCAGGTTCCACCTGAACTGTGAATACACAACCACAATGTATCATCTGCAACTGGTGATTGACATGCATTGTCAGACTCTTTGTAGCTCATCTATTAGACTGAGCATTGCACAAACATCACCAATTCCCAGGGAACACAAGCAGGGTAAAATATATACTTCGCCTGCAAGTTCCTTTAAACAAATGTCTTATAAATTAATAAAAATGTTAATTTATTAACAGGGTAAAACGTACCTAGTAACTAAATGAAAGTCATTATACAGTGTGCATAAAATATTCGAAAACATATTAATCATTTCAGAAAACATAATCTACAAATTTGAAATGAAAACGAACCCAGTAACCCTCTAGCAAATTAATATGATCTCATAAAATATCAGTGATCTTGTTTATGCATTGTGTTACATGTAAAACAAGGTGTGTCTTCTACTCACGTACAACCTGAAGGAAGCTGAGAGGTTCATTGTCTGTTCTGCCGCTGACCCAGAAACCTGAGTCACTCACTGCTGATATTGACTTGATCAGCAGCACAAGTGGGCATCATGACACCCGCTAGGCACAGAAGGCACAAATCAACACACACACACACACACACACAGACAAAGTAAAAGAATTAAACGTCATGAGCCAAGTAGGTAAGTAGTGTTGCTCGTATACAAATCATTCTTTGATTCGGATCTTTTTAAAGAATCTGATTCGGGCGAGGCACAAAACAAGTCTAAATGATTGTATTCATGAATCGGTGTGATTCGGTTCTCGAGTTTAACTCACATGATCCGATTTTGGGCCAGTTTTAGAACATTACATTTATTTGTCCTAATATATCCTCAGTTAGTTTATGATGTGCAGTCTTTTCTCTGTGACAGTTTACAAAGCAAGTGAATGATGCTCACATTAACTTGTCTGTCCGTCCCATCAGATCTGAATTATCTGTCTTCTGTCACAAAGTGTATTTTTGATCACAAGTCCTGATCACAAGACAGCCTGCAATCACAAGGTTTTCCTAAGAAACCATACAGAGCTTGCTTTATCTCTGCTGCCCTCATTTTAAGAGTCTCCAGGTTTGACTTCGCTCTCACACATGGCTAAATGCCTTGTGTGGAAATGTGAAGCTTTTTCTTTCTTGAAACAAACACATTTTTCTAGTCAAAGATCATACACATAAGAATATGATTAGTGTGTTGTTGTCCAGGGATCTTCTATGTAGTCCTTAAGAGCCATTCTTGTTTACACATCTTATCCTCATGGCCTTCAAAACCCATGATTTGCTTTCTTTCTTTGTGTAAAACTAAAGGAAACGTTTAGCAGAATGTTACCACTGCTCTTTTCCAGTAGAAGTGAACTGGGTTAGTGGTAATCCAGACTAACATCACCTTTTTGTTCAAAGGAAGTAAATTAGGGTTTGGATTAACATGAAGAAAACTCTTGAGTTGAAAAAGCTAGGTTGTGTACTTTGTTCAAAACATGATTAATTACATTTCTGTTACATATTACAGTATAGGTCTCTCTGGAGACAAGCATTTCCTTGTCATCTCAATGTGCCTGATACTTTCCCCCATATGGCAGTGGATCCCTATGTTTGTGAAGCCTGTAGATGATGCTGCACCTAATTAAATCTCACTGCAGATTATTTTTAATCCTCTGAGGGAAATTACTGACGCACAGATGGGATTTGTTCTCAGGAAATTACATATCGCTCCACAATTTTATTTGTGGTTGCTTAAGTGCACTTCATGGCTGTGTTTCAAATCGTTATAACTGGTGTAATGCAGGTAAATGAACTATAAGTTGTGGTTATGCTTTGATGTGGTAAATCGATTGGTCACATTTGAAAATGACGCAGCTGCCTCGAAGCGCCCTTTGCAATGGAAAATAAAAATGGATCGTACTGCTGTTGTTAACACGTCAGAGCCGCACGGCCGTGAACCGCTCATGTACATAATTGTCAGAAGCAGTAAATAGGATTTTGTAACCCACTTCCAAGATGTGACACTTGAGTTTGTGGTACTGCGTCTGACTGTGTGGATTTATATCTCAGTGTAGAGATAGTTGCTGGAAAGCATTTGTGTGGTGTGGTGTATCTATTCTATACCATCCCCCGGGGTGTGTTTTCCTTTTTCTCCTCTAAGTAGGTCATAGCCACCTCTCCCTCCTTTCTCATTTTCCTGGACGGCCACCTCTCGCTCTCTATGTTTCTGTCATGTCTGTAAAATGCTCAGCCTGGCTAATCTTTCCAGCCACAAGCTACCAAAACTTTACTTTCCAGACGACACAGGGAGAAAAAAACAACCGATACACTGGAAAGGTTTTCCGTTTGTTCCAATGTTGACCACTGACAGATATTTGTTTGTAATGTGAACCACACTTTGCTTAGTCTCTCATTTACTGTCTGCTTTTGCTGTTCGATGGAAACTGAAATGGTGGCCAGGAATATTGACGGAAATTAATGTGATTTATAGCTTTCATAGTCTTTTTGTTATGTTAACTGTCTACTTCTGAATAAACCAGAGAATAAAATTCAACAATCACTACAATTAATGCAATAATAAAAATGTTTTTTTTTTTTAAGTTTTACTTAACCTACTTAATACAATTTTCTGCAGTCAACTGAAAAACCTCGTCAAACTCTGCCTTCTTTAATTGGTAGAAGTTAAAGTAGTTTGCAACAATGTTTAATGCAACTGGTAGATGAATACTAATGTTAACACAGTTTAGTTTAACCGCTAAGCTGACTTTGCAGAGAGTGGAACAGCGTCTGTTATGTAAGCCCAAATGTGAAGTACCAAAAGTCACCACCAGAGGTCTATAATTCCCCATCATTCTCTCAGCCATGAACACAAAAACACAACAATAAAATGAATGACGTTTCAAGGTTGTATTCAATTGAGATTACGACATTATCAGACGCTTTTTTCCCTGTCTAATATGTGTTTTTTGAAGAATTGTTGTATTTTCAATGCCAGAGCCTTTGATTTATATTTCATTATTTACCTTTCTTTCTCCCCTTTTTGGGCATTGGGATTATTTTCCCTTCTCATTGTAATGTTTCCATTCACCCACGTTAACTATTACAGTGGTAATAATGTGGAGATGATTGGAACTGTGTGATTTAAAAATCTGAGTGCAAATAAAAGCAAACAGAATTACATGACTGAAGCCATTATCTATTCAGTTTACTTAAGAAGATTATGATGTGCATTCACCTTTTCAACCAAATAATGACAGATGAGTGGGGTGAAAAATGGTCACTGTGATAGAAAATGACCAACATATGACCACTGAAAAGGGTGCAATGTAATTAACAGTTTTCTCTGGATAGAGAGCCGAGCAAAGCATCTACAGAGGATGGAGGAAAAATAAACGACTGCACAAGTTTATTGCTTTGTAATAAGGGGTGAAAGAAGGGTGGGAGGGAGACATAAAGAGATAGAAATGGACATACAGTGTGTTCCACACTTCCTTCAGGCAATAAGGGAAATAGAAAGATAATGGAACTAGGACACAAGGGACTACAGAAGTGAAGGATGAAAAAGAAGGGACGAATAGTAGATGACGAAGTGATATGACATTTAAAAACTTGAACTGTAACGCATCTGTGTGTCTGTCCAGCTTTGCAGCTGCAGTCAACAAATGGGTGGAAGAGGTGTGAGTCATTGTAAGTGTGTGTGGTGGCGTGGCATTTGTATGTGAGAGTATGATTTTTCAAAAGTAGGTCAGTGATGGTGGACACTGGGTGCCATGCTGATTCATAATAGATAAACAGAAATTGGTCGTCATGTTAACAAGCGCCGTATGCCCACATCCCATGGTTGTTGAGCTAACAAGCTGTTGCAACGCATGTGGCTTGTTAAAGCAGAACAACATAAACTTTAGTAGGCTATAGGATTCGATTGATGAGGAGATATAATATATTGATGGCATCACATTTTACAAAAAAAAATCCAAAATGAACCCATAATGTTATCTCTTCTAAAAGGTTGTTCATATTAAATTTCACTGCATTATCATGACAATACTTCTCTTCCCCTCTAAGCTGGCATTCAGGGTGTGTATAGGCTGGCATTCATTGTGTGTACATGTGTTTGTCAGCATTATGTTTGCCCTTTGTTCGATTAGCATTGTTCATAAGAAAGCAAAGATAAACTTCATATTAAGGGTGTGACTCTCTGAGTAAACAGCCAGGCTTAGTAGCATCTGTGTGTCAGTCTCTTGATAACCCTGATGATTTCAAAGACCATTTTCAGGCAGCATTTACGGGAACTGCTATAACAACAGTATAATTTTTTTTACATATCAGATAGCAGCAGGTAATAAAAGATATCAGCTGTCACGAGAGTTATAGACCACAGGTCTATTAACTTGGAAAGTGTTGTTGGAGGAAGTAACCTGGTATCTGTGAACGACCTGAGTGTTTGTTAGAAAATTAGGACATGTAAACCCGCAGGAAAAGGACAGGAGAAGAGATGTGGTACCATTAGAAAGAAGAATAAGTGAGTAAGAGACCTGACCTTCAGTAGTGGCCATTCATTACAATGAGGATATTCATGTCATTGTCATGACAGCAGGGTGATAAAAAAGATGTACAGCTAAGTGTAAGCATGCAAGTGCCACATGATGCTTCAGAAATCTTTCTAATATGCTGATATGTTGAAAACAGTTGTTAGAAATTGTTTGACTAATCTGATACACCTTGCTGAATAAAATTATCCTACACTATATATATGACCCTCTTAAGTCATTGTATAATTTATACAATTCGTACACATTTTTTAATATTTTTTTTATCATTTCACCGTCTTTAACCTGATTTTGTTGTTTGGTGGTGATGTTTTAGCTGTTGACGTATTGTATATCAACTGGCAAGCATGCCATCTGCGATTGTCTCTCCCTTAAGAAATGATTTGGGCAGCTTGTGTTTACTTGCATGAGTAATATATGTTTATTTGGTCCAGAACTGTAATCTGCACAACAGTAGTATGCAAGACACTAATTTATTTTCAGGTAGCGTCATCTGACATTTTTTAATGATGCTGAGGATGCCCTGTGGGAACAGCCTGAGATTAAGATGATTATATGTTGCTGCTCATTAGTTTCATTTGAGACACTCAAGAAAAGCTTCTTGAAAATGATCCATTGTAGATAGCGGATGAACAACGAGATAATCATCTCTTTGTAATATAATTAGAGATGAGTCAACAGAGACTCATGGCTTCATGTGTTTAGCTGCTAAACAAAATGTCCAGACGACGCAATTCCGACCATCTGGGACGCGGCGGATCATGGAAACCGTGAGCAACGGTATACGGAGGAAACTTTAACGGGCCCGAGACGATGGTTTGGAATAAACACTGACTACAATTCTGGAAATCTCCTATGACAGAGGGGTTCATTCAGGAACATACTTTCCTATAGTACGATACAATGTAGGTCTAGTTTATATAATGTAATTGAAGTAATAGGGATTTTAAAGGGGTATTTTTAGCCTGGGTGAAGATTACTAGGGGACTTGCAGAAGGGAGGAGAGAAGAAGGATCAGAAGATGAAAGGAGAAGAGAATGATGGAGGAGAGGATGGGCAGGGTAAAACTGGATTACACCCTCGCGCAGAGAAAGAGAGGGATTATCCAGCCTCTGAAAGAGGAGTGGAGTCAGCGGATTAAACAGATAACGAAGAGGAGTGGTGAGGGGATTACGCTGATGAGAGCTGGATTCACAATAATCCCTTCTGAAAAAACAACATTTTATCAACTGGCAAACACACTAGCACTGATTGTTTCATACATTCCTCCATAACCTCTTCCACTCTGTTATTCCACCTGAAGTTCATTTGCCATTAGATCAAAATGCACTTCTAATCTCACTTAACAGTAACTTTCTTGTCATGTTTTCCAGCAGACATTTCATTTAAAGTACGATGCTTCATTCACTGTCTCTCTCTGTGTGCCTCCACCTAATGTCGGACTCCTTCCCGTCTCACTCTATTCTCTGAGCGAGCAAGCTCTAATTTAAGAGACTGTGGTTATATAAGACAGATGGTCAGGAGGTCAGTGATTGTTTGTGTGTGTGTGTCACATAAAGAAAAAATATAGAAAAGGGGCTGCTTTTCAATGAAAATATGCAATTCAAGACTGCAGGAAGGTGAGGAAGAGACTCTGAAACAGGAAGAGGCATCTAAACAGAGGAATAATAAAAGGGGAAGCAATGCTTCTGGAGCGGAAACGTTCGCGTGTTTACCCCGAGGAGGTCTGTTTTGACAACGGTGCACAAACATTGTGACAAAGGCTGATTTCCTCTGTTCTAAAACAGAACACTCGGTTTAATGCGGTGGAAACGAGACGGAGACAAAGTCTGAGGGAATCAGAATGGTTCATAATGAAAAAAACAACAGCATCACTCAAAATAAACAGGCATAAATCGAAAAAAAAGGGAACACATGAGAGATATTGGACTGAAGGAAAGTAGAGGATGAGAAGAAGGAGTGGCCACGCAGGAGGGAGTGACAAAGCTTTCTGTCAGCTACTGTGTGTTTCCGCTGTTCTACTAACCTACTTACTATAATCCCTGCTCTCCTCATTTCATAATTGAGACTCCCTGGTTACATCATATCCTTTCTATCTTCCGCACACTTTCGCACGTCCTGTTATTTCATCCCACATTATTATTGTCATTGTTAGAGCATCCTGAAATAAACTCCCTGCTTTGCCACAAACTTTACTTCAGCTCTCAGTCACCCTCACTTTTATACACAAGATGTTTACAGAAATTTGGTAACGTTCTTTGAGATTCAAAAATACTTGCACATACAGTACACACTGGTGTATCTAGTGGATAAGAACTCATTGTGCATGCCAACATTACATATTTATCCAACATCAGAGTTTTTGATTCAAGATTTAAAAGAAGAAATTGGCATATCTGTATTCATAGACTTGTGTTTCTATTTGGCGTCATATTGCCTACTCCTAAAAATACAGGTTCTTTACTGGCATCTGGTTCCACGAATAACCTTCAAGATCCATAGAACATTTCCATTGCAACGGTTCTATAGTGGAAAATGTAATTAACACACAAAAAAAATATTCTTTTAAGATTTGTTCGCAGAAAGGTTTGAAAGAGAACCCCAAAATGGTGCTTCGTGGCATTGCTGCAAAACTCTCCTTTTGGAACCTTCATTTTTAGGAGTGTAATGTCCATGTTTCTTATTTCAGAGCTGATGATCTCCTTTTGTCAAAATTAAATACTGTATTTTGCAGTGATTATGATTAAATGCTGTTTATAGAACAAGACATCACTTATATAGACATTTTTGCTTATTCTATTTGAGAACTTAATAATACTTTGGTAGGCCTATGGCAAAGCTATGAGTTCTGTCTTTGATTAATTGATGTGGGTTGTTTTATTCTCATTTCTATACAGATGTGGGTATAACGAAGTAGATTTACTCCATTACCTTTAGAAATTTGAGGATCTTTATTAGTTGAACACAGTGTATGGTGTCTGTGAACGATTCCACAGTTAAACACTTCATTTTATTCAAGTAATATTGTCGTAGTGGTAAGCTAGATCAACTGTCAAGTGAAATGTGTAGAGTGAAAAGCCCAACTGAAAAATATCCACACCACCTACAATATAAATATGTGTGCAGGTTTGCTACAAATATTGTAAAGCTATGGTAAATGGCATTGCATACATTTAATCAAAACCACCTAAAAGCACACAATAAAACTGTTATGTAGATATATCAACCTTTTTAATTGTAACGTTACTGGGCTGGTCTGTTTTAAACCTATACAAATTTTAACTACAGATCTATACTTTCGCTGACCTTTTCACCTTGTTTTGAATTACTTCATATTTGTCACTAGGAAAACTGTGTGGAAAAGCCTCAGTAGTCGAGCATGTTTGGTTTTAAGAGGAAGGAATAGAATGCTGTGATTTTTTTTTCAACGGGCGCTGTGCTGTAATCGCCAACAATCGGAGCCGCGGGAACCGCGAGCCCGCGAGAGATTCCCACGATACTGTTGTGGTGACACACTGCCACACTTTCCCACGCGCGCTCGAGCCCTGGCACACGGATCCTCCTTAAAGCGCGTGGCCGAGTGCGAGTGCGCGCGCCGCTGCCTGGGGGCACGAGGCGGGCCGGTGGAGCGAGATCATGTGAGAGTCCACGCGCCGAAAGTAGGTTAGACTACAGAGAAACACAGACGCAGAGAGAGAGGGAAAGAGAAGAGGGCATCATTTTATTGCATAGCTGACAGTGCGACAGTGGGGGAAAAGCCTGTGATGAAGCGGAATTTACTCAGAACAACCGGATAAGAAGAGCAAGCAGGCTCTGCAATAACTTACGAGGTTTAGAAGTTATTTTCTTGCAACCGCTCTTTATTTTTTTGTGGAGTTTTCAGAATTTTACCCGAGTTTAACTTTCGGCGCTGATCAAATGTACCGGAGTTATATTATCGTCCGCAGATAATATAACATCAAAATGAGAGGTAAGTTAAAAGAATAATGCATTTACATAAAAAATATTGTCTAATAACTTTTGACAGCGGTAATCCTGATTGGGTTTGCTTTGATGTTGCAGGAACTGCGCAAAGTCCTGATTAAAGGAAAGCACGCGCAAGCGCGCAAACAAATATCGCTCAGACAATCTGCAGTTTGGTTGTTTGTAACATATTACGTTTCGTTCTACTTTGGTAGCTGTTCGCCACTCAAACATAAACTTTGCATAGTTCTGTTTTGTTTCTTCGCTTGCAACCGTGAAAGGGAAGCGATGAGCTTCATGTAGTCTCATGGGTTGCCATGTCCGGCTTTTATAAGTAAAATCGGGATTTTTTTTCATGTCTCTACCATAAAGTCTCTTATAAATATGATTGGTTTATGACTGTCAGACACGCATGTATGGAAATACACATTTTAGCCAAAAACTATGCTTATGAGAGATTTAAGATATTTGTATATGTGTGAAACATTTTAATAATTTTTAAAGGTATATAATTATTGAAATAAAGTACTTTGCAGCCAATTAAAATTAAGACTTTTTGATAATTTGCTATAATAATTACGTTATTGAACCATTTTCTGCATTGTATGCTTACACACACACACACATGTGTATATGTATATGTGTGTGTGTATGTACTGTTTTAACCTTACTGAGACTTGTTATAGCACTTATATTATTGCTCTTTTTGTTGTTTTTGATTGCTTCCACTGTCCTCATTTGTAAGTCACTTTGGATAAAAGCGTCTTCTAAATGAATAAATGTAAATGTTATATATATATATATATATATATATATAATAAAAAAAAATCTATATTTGGCAACACCCCTCTAATCACGGGGTACTGTCATTTGAACTTTGTTTACTTAATGGAAAGTTAAAAATACTGCATTATGGTCGTGAGTAAAGTTGATATGCCTTTGGTCAAGTGTGTAACATTTACAGATTAACTTGAGTTCCGCTGAATGTTTGTGTTTTTATCTTGATAAAGCTTATCAATAAGTTGAGGGGAGACTGTGAGCTGCTGGGACACAGGGAGTGGGGTGTATCAGCTGCGCGTTGCGTGTTGTTGTTTTTCAGTCTCAGCATGGCCGCCGGTGTGTGACAGAGGAGAGTCTGTCTTTCTGCTCCATTGACCTAATTCTGTCATTGACGATTACACAGCATATTACAACACTGAGAGATCAGGAAGAGAATTGGTCAGTTTTAAGCTCGGTTAAATGTTTTCCTCATTGTTGGCATCGTTTATTAACCTTAACCTAGTGTTGAGCATAACAGCTTGATGGCAAAGGGACGTTAAACCTAAAAAGCCATATGAAGGAAACAGCGTCTCCTTTGGTGCAAAGGCGTAACAACGTGTCAAGCTTAATTAGCTTTCATGTCAGTTATATTAATTTATTATATCATCATAATGTTTTATTTTTCAGTTGCTATATTTATGCTTGTTGGAGACTTTTGTAAGAGTTTCTTTACTGAAATTCACTGAATGTGCTAACAGAGACTACAGTAATAGTAGAATTGACAGTTGTAAAGTTATGTTGTAAAGCGCAGCCATTGAAAAAATATAATTAGATGAGCATTGGATATTCAGTATATTTTTTCGGACTTTGTCCATGATCCTGAGGAAAGGCACTCTTATATTTGCCGAGAGATGTAGTCTGTAAGCCACTGTGGCTTTAAAGACTTAAGCAATGAGCAGTCTATAAATGAATACTGAGCAGCTTAATGCAGTGGCACTTTGACACCTGCCCATGAAGTTTCCATTCATTTAAACCACAACTTAAGCTCAGGCATTGGTAGAATGTGAACAGCCGCTTGGCTTGAGGGGTTCTTCCAGAGTAATTCTTAACAATATATTTATCATAATTGCTGCACACCTAAGGTGCGTTCTTATGTTTTTTTTTAGTTAATACATCTTGAATAAAAAACCCAGTCTTTTTGTAATGTGAAGCTCATCTCTTCACCTTTTTTTCCCTTAATGACTCCTTGATAATAATGACCAAACTATTTTTTGTATCTTTTTAGCATTTTTATTATTGCTGTCAAACGATAAATGGCATTCAAAATAAAGGTTTTTGTTTATATATATATATATATATATATATATATATATATATATATATATATATATATTAGTGTGCTGCTGTGTATATTTATTATGTTTAGATGAATACACATCCATGCATATATTTCAGAAAAATAGGTTTATATAGGTTATATAATGTTTATATATTAAATATTTATTTCATTTTATATATATTTATTTATAATATAAATTATATAAATGTAAATACATGTACTTATTTTCAAAAGATATGCTGAATGTGTGTGTATTTGTATATACATAATAAATATACACAGAACATGCATATATTATGCAAACAAAAACTTTAATTTGGATTCAGTTAATCACGATTAATCTTTTGACAGCACTAATTTTTATACAACTTTGTTCACTTTTTTCTTATATATTCAATATAAAAGACCAAAAATATGTGAGAAATGCCTGTATTTATAGAGACTTTTATTATTTCACAATCCCAGTAGGCATCAAGATAATTAATGCCCATCAAGAGTCACCTTACACTCCCTATCAGCTCATGTTTTTCAACTTGGTGTTGTTACTTATACCAGAGAATTACTCAATCCCTCTGTACATATTTAAAGAGACTCTTGGGGTGTCATTCCACCATCTCAGTTTACTTAGTATAGATAGGTCGTTTTTAAGTGATGTGGGAGAGGAAAAATCATTACAGCTGACCACAAACCTCTTTGAAATCTCAAGTACACGTAAGCGGATGAAAACTAAACCCTGTTTGTGTGAGTTCAAAGCATCTGCGGGTGAGGACAAAGAGCAGACTCAAAAATTGGCTCTAATCAGAATGTCACACACAAATCAAATCACACAAGTTAGGTTAGTTATACACTGTGCAATGCAAATGCAAGGTACAGGGTAAATGGGACCTTTGGACGTTGCTGAACAAAGTTGTTTGATTATGTGAGATAAAAGGGCAAAGTCTCTGAATATGTGTTGGGTTTTTCCCAGCATCGCTCTATGAAACTGCTGACTGGTGTTTGATGTACTGACACACTGACTAACTGACATAGAGTGGCCGAGAGAGAGGAGATGAGAAGAGCTAGATTACTTACCCCAGTTTACCCGATAAACATAGCACTCTAATAAATCTCCTCTTAATTAGTTTTCGGCTGTCTGACTGCATTTGGCTCCGGCTTCTACAGCAGTGCTCGAATCAGTTAATCAAACGAGAGCTGTTTGCTATACTTTTCATTTGACTAAGTGTTTGTGGAGATTGGCTTGATATGTTATTAATAACAGCTTTTAAAAGATGTGTTAATTTATAAAACTGATAAAAGGGGATTTTTGTCTTTTATACACCAGCTTATATCAGAGGTTCTTGTATTACCCGAAACAACAGGCAGACATATTATTGGCAATTCTGTCAGCCCTTTTGACCTCAGAGTTTTAGTCTGTGATATTTATTCCATTTTTCATTGATGAAGTTCATTGAATTCATTGAAAAGTTTCTGTACCTAAAGTTTCTTGCCGTTACTGTTTGGTATGTCATACTTTCATGTAGTCATTGCAGTTTGCTTTTATTTGACATTTTGCATTGTGATATTTCCGATATGAAATGTTTTGTTTTGCGTTATGAATGTGTGTGTGTATCTACATTACTGATTCATAGCATGGTATAGGCTTTATAAAATTCAACCTCCAACTGCCATGCACCCCA
The DNA here is from genome assembly GCF_023724105.1 of Carassius gibelio. Taxonomy (NCBI): domain Eukaryota; kingdom Metazoa; phylum Chordata; class Actinopteri; order Cypriniformes; family Cyprinidae; genus Carassius; species Carassius gibelio. Next base: position 10,466,048 of record NC_068403.1, on the reverse strand, counting down.
TTCATAACTTAAAAATAGATTTATGTGAGCGCTACAAGACAGCTGGGACTGTACTCAAATTCTTGACAGGCTGCCACATGTTGAGAGCAAGTGTAAGTTACAGAGCCTTTAATGAGTGCACTGTAGATATTCCAAATGTGCAAAAGTCATAAATCACTCACATGCATTACATAAAATGCACCTCTTGATCATATGTCACTTATTAGAAAGAAAAAAAATTATTTGGTGTCGCATACAGAGGCCTTGGATTTGTCTGAAACTGAAAACTTTTCCTGATAATATAGTGGTCTTTGATTTTTGTGGTTCCACCTTAAACATGCCAGAAAAGGAAAAAAAAAAATTAATCAGATTACAGCGATTGCGAGGTTACCACACAAGCGCCTCCCTCGGCTCAGTAGGAAAGTGTGTCAGTAGAACAGCTCAGCCACATAGCCTGACAGTGCTACGCAGGTGAGTGGCATGTGAGCGGACGAGTCAGAATCAAAGCCACGCTGTCACGAGCCAATGGAAAAGGGGGAGGGGTGGGATGAAGGCATGCTCGTCACTGCGTTGCTAGGGTGATCTCCTCTGAATGAGTGTGTTCGTGGAATGTAGCCAGACAGCAGTTATATAACACGGGGAGGGTGGGGGCCAGGGGCTCAGAATGGGATAGAAGGAAAGACAGCGAGCGAAAAAGACCAAATATGTTCCGTTGAGTGATTTCACTGACATATTGCATTATGGAATACATTTTCTTTTCTTTCTCAGTGCTTTAGCAGATTGTGTTTGCCAGCGTGTCTGCTTGATGTTTCCAGAAGCTATGTCTCTTGTTCCCCCCGCCCCCCTCTCAAACTCGATTGCTCATATGTGATGCACACATCAACAAGCATTCAGGCCCAAGTGTGAGTCCTCATGTCATTATCTCTGGACAGCAGGTTCCCTGTCATGACACATTAGCCATTACCTAAGATATTACGTCATTGCTCAAACCATATTAATGACATTTCCTACATCCAGATCACCTGAGAGGACAGTGTTCCCCGGTAATAACCTTTATTGGGATCATCTGTAACGGGGGAACTTCTGAACCATAGGCCTCTCAAGAAAAAAATGCAATTCAGTGATAGTCCTTCTGCTTGAATAAACAGTTTATTGAAAAGAACAGCTTGTTTTATTGGGATATAGAGGACTTACTTGTGCAAATGTAAGTGTAAATACTGTTGTTTGGTTCTAAGGAATTCTTTGCGCTCAAAGGTTCTATTCATGAACCTGCAGCTGTTTATAATTCCCATACAGAGCATCACAATCTGCTTAATTCCAGCGCAACTGTGCCAAGCAGAGAGCGAGCTTTGTTTATAAAGCTGTTTTTGATTCTGTGGTCCAGGGCCTTGTGTTATTATGTCACCCTGAGTGGGTCAAAACCTAAAGTCTTTGAATATGAGCTGTAGCGTTTAACCCCTCTCTTTATGCATTAGATGTGTATTGTTACTGTTGAAGGAATATGACACTAGCCAAGTTTCCACATCCCTGTGAGAGTCAGACCAGACCTTCGGGCTCTGTGCCGACCTATATTTCTTTTGTCATTGAACGATTGCTCAAAGATCAATGGGTCAAACAAAGAACGCTGCCGTAGCTCACATTAGAACTGTAATGTAGATAGTGGATGGCCTTCAATGCTTTGTGCTTTGAGTCAGGACTCTTCTATAGGCTGTGTATGAGATAAGTGTGTCAAACTGTAGCTAATGTTTCAACCATTTCTCCCTCTCTTAGCACAAATCGAAGTAATCCCATGCAAGATTTGCGGGGACAAGTCATCGGGCATCCACTATGGGGTGATCACTTGTGAGGGCTGCAAGGTAAGTGAGCATCCTTTCATTTTTTATGCTCAGGTTTAAAGGGATAGTACTAAAGTACTGTTCTATAATAATTTACTCACCCTCATGTCATTCCAAACCTGTATGTTTTTCTGTTTTTCTACTTTGACTAATGTTTCACTGTTTGTCCATACAGTGAAAGTCAATTCTATTATTGTATGGACAAAAATACATTTTAAAAACATTGTTTTCTGCAGAGAAATGACAGGATACAGCTTTGTAACAACATGAGGGTGAGCAAATAATTATAGAATTTTATTTTTCTCTTTGAAAGACCCACATTTCTTAGACTTTGTTTAAAGGTTTCTGTCCAAATGTTATCCCCAGAATGTTCCCTCAGCTTCAGATAAAAAAAAACTAGAACAAACAGTATTAAAGTATACAAGACTTGCAAGAAAGTTAGAGTACCTTGTAGTTACACCCTGATGACGTCTTCAGACTGTTCCCTGAAACAGTAAACAATACAACCCCTTTATCTGATCGGCTCTCTGACGAGTCAGAAATCTCAGTCAGCTTGTATTTGACCGCAGGACACACTATGTGTGCCAGATCTGATCTAACATTTCAGACTCTCTGCTGGAAAAAGCTATGCTATTTGTATTGAACCACATTTCTCAACCATGTTTTGGAACCATCATGGATTGCAAATGGCATTAATAAATCATATCATATAATTGCACTGGTGGCCGAACCCATACAGCTAGAGATTTTGGTACTATAACCTTTATTTGCGAACTCAGAGGAAATGGAAATAGAGCCTCTTCTTGACCTTCTTGTTTTCTTTCTTTCCCTTTTTCATTCATCAAGGGCTTCTTCCGCCGAAGTCAGCAGAACAATGCGATATACTCCTGCTCCAGGCAGAGGAACTGCCTTATTGACCGAACCAATCGCAACCGCTGTCAACACTGCCGCCTGCAGAAGTGTCTGGCGTTAGGCATGAGCCGCGATGGTGAGTCTAATCTTACACAAGAGCGCATTTCCTACTGTAAATGGAAACTCCTTGAGTCCTATTAAATGCAGCTGTAGACTCAGTGTGAATATAAGGACTTCAGGACTTCAAAGAGACATAGACATATCGGAATAATTAATGTGGTATAATGTTGGCCTGCTGGTTTTTTTAGCTTGTTTTTCAGTTCTTTGCAACTATCAAATCTAACGTTCGTCTTTCTTTCCACACCCTCCTATTCTCTGCAGCGGTGAAGTTTGGACGCATGTCAAAAAAGCAGCGTGACAGCCTCTATGCCGAGGTTCAGAAGCACCAGCAGTCTCAGGAGAGGGCAGGGGGTTTGGGCAATGGTGTACCCACTCATGCTGGTGATGAGGTCGGGGAGAAGGGCAGCAGTCACGGCCGGGCCTACAGTCGGGGCTCCAGCACCACACTTAGTGACCTGGATGATATAACCATGCTACCAGACGGTCTTCTCTTTGATCTGCCGCTCACTCCGGAGGAAGCTGCTGACTACTGCAGCCTAGAGCTGCTGGGAGGAAGCAGTGGGAGCAGTTCGTCCTCCCAGAGTTCTCCTGAGCCGAACAGACAGGAGTTTAGTGACACGACACACATCAAACACGAGTACCAGACCCTGCACGAGACGGGACTTTACACACGCTCATTACTTAACCCACCTGAAGGCTGTTCCTTGATGGAAATCGGTTAGTATACTGTTCTAATTGGAATCTATGCATATTATATTAGATTATATTAATGATATCTGGCATAAATCACTATGTGACATGTTTCCATAGCCTATACAAACTTTGTGATGTTGTGTGTGGTCATATTTTTTAGAACGGATTACACAGAATGTGGTCAAATCCCACATTGAGACGAGTCAGTACAGCACGGAAGAATTGAAAAGATTTGCTTGGACCCTCTACACACCTGAGGAGATGCGTGTCTACCAAAACAAGGTATCTGTAACAAAACTGGCAATGGGATGCATTTTACTTTTTAATACCATATGTATGATGTGATCCAAGCGATTGCCCAACCCTGCATTCCATTATAATGAATCACAAAGAATACAATTGTTACTGTTCAGATTTTTAAGAGGCTAATTAAAAATACATTAAAATGTACGTCAAATGCACATCATAATTGCAGAAAATCGGAATATGGGTGGAAGAGTCTAACATGCATTTCTTTATCCTAGTCCACAGAGATGATGTGGCAGCAGTTTGCTGTGTTCATCACGAATGCCATCCAGTATGTGGTGGAGTTTGCCAAACGCATCTCTGGATTCATGGATTTGTCTCAAAATGACCAGATTATCCTTCTCAAAGCAGGTCAGCATCAACTGTTGTCCACATTAGTAAATAAATACCTGCAGTAAATATAATCAAGTGCCCAGTTTATATTTATAATATAGTGTATTTATCAGTATGATAGTTGTTTATTTGAGATCAGACTGTATGTATTTTTTGCTTCTCAACTGTGTTCTGACAATTGCTCTTTTGTCATTTTTCTCTCATCCTTTTCCTTTTCCATTCGTTTGCCTATTTCCTCCCTCTTTCCTGCCTTTCCTATGTCCATCTTCTATGTGGCGCTGTCCACCCAGGCTGCCTGGACGTGCTGTTGATCCGAATGTGTCGGGCCTACAACCCCATCAACAACACGCTGTTGTTCGATGGAAAGTTCGCAAGCCCTCAGCTCTTTAAAGCTCTCGGTGAGTCTCTACCCCAGACCTTTCACATAATTTAGCACCCTTTGACATTTCAAAGGGCATGTTGGGTATATGTATGCAATTAACCCGATCAATGGTGAACCAAGTGCTGTAAAATCATATGATTAAGTCACAGTTACTCTTTATATAGAACTAGACAAACATCTATTCAAATGGAAAACAGTTCAATTGAAACCTTTCCAGGTCAGTTGAATGATTGTTAAGGTTGGATGGGTTCCCATCTGTTTACCATTTCTTGTTCTGTTGGGCACATGACAATGTTGTGAAATTTTACAGCTCTTGCTCGATTATATTTCAAATGTTCTCTGTGTTTTGCCTGTATGTAGGTTGTGATGATCTGGTTGGTGCTGTGTTTGAGATGGCTAAAACCCTGAGTCGGCTACAGCTGTCTGAAGAGGAGATGGCTCTGTTTACCGCCACTGTGCTTCTGTCTCCAGGTAGTTTCACTATAACTTCAGTTTAAAGTAATCTTAAACTAACAGTGTTTCCAAAGGACACATAGCCAGACATTAGAGCTTACTCTTCCACTTATTTGTTTCACAGACCGTCCTTGGTTAACAGATGCTCAGAAGGTGCAAAAACTTCAGGAGAAGGTCTATGTTGCATTGCAACACTGTCTTCATAAAAGTGGTGCCCCTGAGGAGAAACTGGCAAAGGTAATGGGAAAAAATCTAAAGAATAAGTTCACACACTCACAGCTGTTAAATATGAGAAAATCAGAAATGTCAAAATAAACGTATGCAATTAATAAATATATTTATGCCGTTATTATTTTTATGCAGTTCACACACTTAATCAATTTGACATTGTTTAAATGTACTGCGTTAATTCTAAAAACTGAGCAACAATGGAAATTAGTAACAGATCTGTGCTACAAGAGTTCACCCATCAAAGAGTGTTGTTTACCAGAGAATAATGGAGACCGCGTCATTTTATTATAAATATCTTAATAATAGATGGAATGTGTCAGAATTATTTACTTTTTAAATCAAACCCAGATGTAATTTGGAGTCTTTTTATGGTGAAATTGAATTTAGATTTAAATGTAACTTTGTGCAAATGAGGTGTCTTTCACACAAATGAACCAATAGCTGCACATATTATGTATTATTATAAATAATTGTTACACATTACTATTCAAATGTTTAAGTTCAGTAAGTTTTGAAAAGAAATTAATACTATTATTTTACAAAGATGCATGAAATTGATCGAAAGTGACAGTGAAGTCATTTATAAAGATACAGAAGATTTCGGTTTTAAACACATTCTGTTTAATATAACAGAGAACAAAAAATGAACAATATTAATGTTATAACTGTATTTTAAATCATATTAATGCAGCTTTTTAATCAGTGTATTGTTTTCCCTAAAATTCAATAAAATGCATTAACTTTTCACTTAAAGAACATACATTTACATGTCATAACTATCTTTACTTCTTCTGTTGTGTCAATAGATGGTGTCCAAGTTGCCCATGATGAAGTCTATTTGTAACCTCCATATTGATAAGCTGGAGTTTTTCCATCTGCTTCACCCAGAAACGGCTTTCAACTTCCCTGCTCTCTACAGAGAGGTTTTCTGCAGCGAGATCTCCTTCCCAGACTCCACTGAGGGCTAACAGTCATTGAAGTGTCATATTGGCTCTGATGAGAGACAGAGAGAGGACGAGACCGTTAAAGAAAGACAGGGAATGGAAATAGGAGGAGGTAGATGGATTTGTGTTTGAGAAAAACCAGCAACACACTGACAATCTTGCACATTACACTTTAGGACTCCATCTGCAGTATAACCTCCCTCCTGATGGAGTGATTCACTCCTCTATTTGAACAGGACCCAGATTTCTTACAAGACGCTGTTAAATGTCAGCAGTCCTTTAAGGTGCTGGTTACAATTACTCATGCTACCTACATATAATGACTCAAACAGAGCAAATTATGTATATTTAATTAAAAAGAGTACTCGAGTTAACTTGGAGATTAGATCTCCCTAAAAAATTAAGTGCTTAAAAAGTGGATCCTTCCCATTTTGCGGGTACTCTTAGGAAGAGAACTATGAATGTAACCCACCTGACTTTTGGCAAAGCCTCAGGATTAAGACAGAATGTATTATGAATTCCTGACCCATATGTAAAGCAAGCTCTTAAGGCTTGGTTTCTATACATGAACAATTTTGAATCCATGCAAAACTGTTCAAAGGGACCAATGCATACACACCTGAGGTTGTAAACGCCACATGAGCACCTTCACTTTCACACTCAACACTAACGCACAGCACACTGCACAGACCACATGTGCACATTGTGTGTTGTCTTTTGAGCTCTTTATTTTTGCATATAAATTTAAAAGATGCAAC
>NC_068403.1:10431662-10456662 GCF_023724105.1 Carassius gibelio | reverse complement strand
TCCCATTAAAAAAATAAATAAATATATATATATAGCTATATCTTTGCTATTTAAAAATATAAAAGAAAAAATATTTTACACTGTTACTGTTTTTACTGTATTTGTGAGACAAAAAATGCAGCCTTGGTCAGCATAAGAGACATTAAATAAAATATGTATATATAAAATTTGTATTTATGTTATTGCTGTTAATCTAATAGAGTTAGTTCCAATAACAAAAGTGCCGAGATCATCTTAGCATAGTATTTAATAACGATAATAAACTAGCAGTCTTTTTGTTGAGCTCAATTAAAATAGACATCTGGCTCCATCATCTGGTCAATAGAAGCACTTGCGCTGTGGGTGCAGTGTATTTCCTGAGCGATAGCGGGCGCTGGTGTCCCGCTTCCAGTCCTTTTCTCCGCTCGCGCAAGGAATGTGCTTGCGTTGCGCAGGAAACCGCTAGTTCCTCAAGACTTACAAATGCGGTGGATGCACTGTAAACCGTATCGAAGTCACAATTTAGTAGAAAGCCACCAGAAGAACATTTAGTAACATAGCATTATAAAACCTTTCCCAGCAGCCACCTGGAGTATTTTTTATTTTTTTGTGGAGCGGTGTCGTTTATCGCTTATCTGAGGACTTGAGTTTTAGATTTCACTCAGCGACCGTTGACTTTTGTCACACTGTTGTGTCAGTCTAAAAACCAACTTTACAAGTATTTTTTTTTTCGTCGAGAAAAGAGGATTACGCTTTGAAGATGTCCGTGGCGGGCTTAAAGAAGCAGTTTTACAAAGCCAGCCAGGTTTGCGAGTTACTTTTTTTTCTGTTGTTTTCTTCCATTGAACCGCAATGCTGTGCCAATTAGCTTAGCCTGCTAACGCTGCGCTAAACTTAAGTCCGCTATTCTGCACTTTAAACGTATTTTGTGTGTGTTTCTTCTATATGTATTTAACTCTTTCTGAATATTTACAATGATAAAACGTGCTGTTGTTTAAATGTCATATTCCCGTAGAGTCATTGCGATATTTAAAAATTTTTGACCTCTTTCACTGGTCATAAATGTTCAGCGTCACTTTTTGGGTGCGTTCACGCCTAATTAGAGGTTACGGTGTGTTAAAAAATATGCACAAGAGTGACTGTTTTCTTTTAGCTTGGAATTACAATACAACGCCCCCGACCTTACTATATCACTCCTCTTGCCACGTTTACTGCAGTAAAATCAACGATTTGGCTCTAAGCATATGTTCACGACCTACTCGTGAGTTGTTTTAATTCTGCACAGAAAATATACAAAGAATATACTACAGCATCAGGTTTACTCATTATTACCGCAGTTTCCTTCAATGGCATCTGTTGGACAATTACGTTTTGTTTGTGTCTCTCTTGTTTCTATGGTTCACACTTTATGCTGGCAATATGTAGCTGGAAAATGTGGCTTACAATGCTGGCATTCGTTTTAAAAATGAGCAAAAGTCAGTCGTGTATTTTTGTCAGTGGGTTAAAGAAACCTGCATGTGATTAAACAAGCAGAATTTGGGTCAGTCCTGCTGTGCAAAAACTGACTAGGTAATGTTTCTATTGGTTTCCAATTGTATGTTAACAAATATATTAATACATATGATGGGAGCATTAACATGTACTATATAACAGCAATAACACCACAATAAAAGCAGATATTTGGGTAAAGAGCTTTTCTGGCCAGTGATATCTAAATAAAGTTATATCCATCTAGTTAAGCTGAATATTGGCTTATTATCATGGCAAAGGCAAAGCAGAATGATGCATGTGCATGGGCTCGCAGCAGGCAATGTGTTGGCTTAAAATGTGCCAAAAGTCTCACTTTGACCGTGTGAAGATAATCAAATGTGTTATAATGAAAACCTCTTCCTGATTTTGGCTGCTCTTGCTTGTTGTTGTGGTGTTGTGAGAAGGTTCTTTGTCTGTGGTTTATGGTGTAATTAACTTGAGACTTAATGTGTTTTTCGTCAATTTGTTAGTTTCTCGTTGCCAGCTGTTGTTTTCCAAAGGGCACATGAGCACAGATGTAGGGAAAGCAGCGCATCTCTGTCCCTGTTCACTGATCTCAGCAGGAAAGGACAATCCATTGCCCAATTTCCTGTTTGGAACATGCTCAGATCCCTAGTGGGGAATTTACATGAGTGGAGGAGTACAGCAGGGCACGGAAAACGGCCAGCATATGGGCCTGAGCGGGAGTATGAATCCTGCAACACTAAGGGGGGTTGCTGTGCTCTCTTTTGCTCTGCCTGGCTCTTTTTATTGGACTGCAGTGGTGCAGTGAACTCATGCCAGCATTCCACAGTAATCAATACTTGACACCGGCCAGCCACCCTGCCAAAAGAGAAACTCTGACACCAGTCACACCCTCAGTCCAGCCTTCCTCTCGGTGTGCTGTCCGGAGAACTATTTGAGCTGCTTTTTTTTAATGTACACAACAGGGACTGTTTTTCGTTTAGCTTTTTGTCTGAGCCGGAACAGTGTTTTTACGCTCTTGCTTTCTGTAGCCTTGTTTCTGACTGTTAATGGTACTAATTAAAATCTTAAGAATTACAATGACATATGATAAATAACACATCTTACCACAGCATTGCCTTTGTGGTATAAAACCAGACATGCTTACTGCAGTTATTGCTGCACAGGGACAGAGTTATAAAATACTTAACTTGGGGAATATAGTAAAAAATTACCTGTAATCAATCTGCTGCCTAAAGAAAAAGCTGTAATAAATGGATTAATACATTATTTTTAGGTAAGGCATGTTTTCTTCTCCATATCAATCTATTAAAGTCACCATGAAATTAATGAAGTGAATTTCTGCAGTGAATAGGTGCAGTCAGATTGAGAGTTCAAACAGCTGATAAAAACATCACAATAATTCATTCCAGTCCATCAGTTTATGTCTTGTGTAGTGAAAAGGTTCATCATTAGATGGATTAAACTGCAAACTGTTGCTTCTGGCTAAAATTTGAGTACTCTATTCATATTGCTTTCTCTAATGCAAAGGTCACCTCATCTGAATCAGGAATATGCGAAATATGTGAAATATGCACAACTCAAGTACTATTTAAAAGTTAAAAATAGCCCAAACAAATCAGTTGGTGGATTTTGATGGAATTCAGGGTGTTTTCACAGTTTGTTTTAAAAGAACCAGACCTTATTTGCTTTAAGTGAAACAGAAATGGAACCAGCTGAAAGTGACCTCAGTCCTTATGGTCTTCATAATTTAGTGGACTCCAAAAAAGAACCTTCCTTTTTTTGGTCCTCTTCAGCACTGAAGTTTCTTGGTCACACCACAACTTCATAAGATCTCAGAGCCCAACTTTCTGAAGAAGTGGAATGCTGGAGTCTGCCTTGGAAAATTTGGAAGATGAAATGAGCAGGGAAGGGGCTGAGGAAGAGCTGGCAATCACTGATCATGTCATCGGTCAAGACTTTTGCAGAGCTTTAACAGTGTATTTCAGTCAAATTTAAATGTCCCAAATGGAACACTTCATGTGCACTTGCGGTGTTATGGACTTACAATGGCTGCCACGTGTGCATGTCCATTATGTCCATGAGACCGTAGGTTGTCCCATTTGTTACCATGTTGTTATTTCTTGCTCTGAATATGCCATAAAATAAAATCAGAGTTTATTGATCTTTGAAAAGGTGTACCTGCGTTATTATGCCATTATCATTATATTAGTTGAAACTGGTCTTAAAACGACAATATTATCGTTTATCGTGATAATTTCCTTGACAATTTATCGTCCAGCAAAATTTGTTATCGTGACAGCCCTACCCAACAGTCAAAGCGGCATTATGTCACGAAAGTGCGGACTCAGAGGAAGAACTCGTGGGTTAATGGTGCCATTTGGGACACGGACAATGTACAGGTGCTTCTCAATAAATTAGAATGATCAAATTTTTCAAATACAAAACTTGCTCTCATCTGAAAAGAGGACTTTGGACCACTGGGCAACAGTCCAGTTCTTCCTCTCCTTAGCCCAGGTAAGACAGCTCAGGAGTGGCTTAACAAGAGGAATATGACAACTGTAGCCAAATTCCTTGACATGTCTGTGTGTGGTGGCTCTTGATGCCTTGACCCCAGCCTCAGTTCGTTCCTTGTGAAGTTCACTCAAATTCTCGAATCGATTTTGGTTCACAATCCTCATAAAGCTCTTGGTTGGTTGTGCATCTTTTTCTTCCACACTTTTTTCTTCCAGTCAACTTGTGTAGCCTAGTGAACCAAACTGAGAGACCATTTTGAAGGCTCAGGAAACCTTTGCACAGTTTGCAGGTGTTTTGGGTTGATTAGCCGATTGGCATGTCACCATATTCTAATTTGTTGAGATAAAGATGAGATGAGATTGGTGAGTTTTTGTTAAAAAATCATCAAAATTAAAAGAACCAAAGACTTAGGGACCGTTCAAATATAGCATCTTTTGCGCGCTCAAGTTCGTTATTTTCAATGTAGGCGCACGGTATGTGCGCTCATAGTTTTATCCAGGTTCCATCCGCATCGCATCCAGTTAAAAACATTTAAACTTTTCAGAATGCAGCAAGCGCACCGCGGGTCATGTGACAAGAACTAACCAATCAGCTTCATCCTTTCCCGTAACAACATTGAAAGCTCAGCCAAGATGAAGGAACAGCTGATCATAGTTGTATATGGATTGCCATTTTGAAATAAATTTAGTAGCAGAGCTGCTGCAAGCTATTTTTAGAACTATAAATCCATTTATCCTTTGCTGAAATTTCCGCAAAAGTTGCAAAATTAGATAACTTGGATTGTTCACATATACAACCTGAACCACTCAGAGTATTTGGAGGTGTGTGAAGATTTTGGGCTTGTCTATCCACTATCCAAGAGTATGTGTTATCAGTATTTTTAATAACAATTTTCTATTGACAAACACTTGTATTTAATTATTAGCTTAAAATATATTACTTGGGTAATGGTGTCATTGTTTTAAAAGTGGATACACTCATTAAGTCTGGAAATTGAAAAGTGGACTGGCTCCTGTAAACTGAAGTTCATCTACCACAGTCAGTGGGGCGGTGCCAGCCTAAAAGATAATAATTTCTGCACCACTGTAGTACAGTCAACAGTTTTCGTAAATAGTCCAACCATCCTCCACTGGTCAGACAAACAGATGCCATTGGTTGCTCCAGTGTTGCTGTGTTAGGCTTTTTTGGATGCTTCAACAAACAGCAATGTTTTAACTGTGCCACATTGTTTACACTCCTAAAAGTCGTCCTACGAATACTTTGTAGTTACCTTGGCATGAGGTGGTATAGTAGGAAGTATTTTAACTGAAAAAGCAGATCTATCACCTTTAGGCAGGTGTCTACCTAGTAACACAATTGCTTGACTTTTTTGTTTGTGTGGGGATTGCGTAAGTGGTTTTGTTCTGAAATTCCTTACTGCATTTGTCTCTGTGGCAGTTGAGTCTAGGGGTGGTTAATCTGTATGATTTCCCGATTCGATTCGATTACGATTATTGAAGTCCCGATTCGATTACAGTCGATTTTCGATTATTAACGATTCTCGATTAACGATTATTGATTTTCCATTTCACAACAGTAAGTAGTAAACAAACTGTGTAAATCATTACTAATAAATGGTAGAAACAAACCGAATGTATGTAGCGGTTGGGATTTTCAGTTTACTACATGCAGCAGGCACTCTGATTCCATGTATGGGGCACATATATATTATTCATATGACACACAAACACAAGTAGACAAGACCTTTTTAGTTCAAAATCTATGCCCCGCGTCACATCGCCTCTGCTTCTGCTATGAGCAGCGCGGACAGATCTGCCTCGCGCACGCGCCGAGTGTGCACGGCTCGGACTACTCTCCACCTTACCTCCTAACTGTCCTATGAATACTTCGACCTTGTCTAACATACCCAGAGGCATTAGACAAAGTCTCCACTACAATACTGTCACCGCGATTGCGGAGAGGTGCGGTCAGAAGACAAATATACAGGTCTAGCGCGGAAAAAATCTCCCGCCTCGTCCCCGCAACAATAAAACGCCTGCTAATTTCGCGATGAACACTCCGACCCCTGCAAACATTGTTCACACCTTGACATTTGGCAAAGGACCATTTACATTGGGCAAAGGATTCGCCGTTTGTGCTTGGTGTACTTTCACTTTCAATATCTCCGTCATCTTCTGAATACAGATATTACCCTTCAGAATCAGTGTCCACGAATAGAAGTCCCAACACTTCATTGCGGGTTTATTGAAGCTTTATTGATGCCATTAGATAATAATAAAAATAATAATGATAATAATAATAATCTAATGCCAATACTCGCTAACGTTGACAATATTGGTCAGATAAAATGGCTCACTCTCACACAAGCTCCGCTTTTTTTTCGCACTGATTCAATGCACTCTCGAAGATTTTGTTAAGGAGCATTACGTTTTTTTGAGTCAGAGATGAAGTATTACATGTCTGCTATCTGGTGCAGGGGAGATCGCTCCTGTTTTTTCCATTTTACACACCTGTTCTGGCTGCTTGCTAACTGGAACTGGGCGCGTTCGTGACGTTCAACTCTCGGTATAATTTTTTTTACAAAATAAAATAATGAAAAAAAAAAAACGATTTTTGGAAATTTAATAATCGATTCATACTCGTCCATAACATACTCGCGATTAATCGATAGTCGATTTTTTTCACCACCCCTAGTTGAGTCACAGTCATGCATTCTTCTCTTCATTAGTCTCACAAGCACTGCATTATCTATGGAGTCTGGTCTTGATTTCACTCTTCCCCTGCTGGGTCCGCTTTGGCTACATGACTGGCTGTTTGTATGCTTATTTGTGTCAAAGTTAGCAGTACTTTGCATACTTTATCAAAAGTGTGTGTCAGAGCCAAGCCTCTGTATTATCTCTTTAGCTGCTGATAAGGCCTCTTTCACTCATAAATATACATTATCATGTTGCCTGCTGTCTGAGATCTACAGTTTCATTGCGGAGGTGTCTGATTGAGATTATTACTCTTGGAGAGAACAAATGTTTTTTTTTTTTTTGGTGTGTCTGCATTACTTTGAACGTATTTTCTGGAATATGCATCAGATGAAGCTTGTTTTTTTATGTTAGTTTTTGTTCACCCAAAAATTTAAATTACCTCACTATTTACTCACCCTCATGCCATCCTAGGTGTTTATGACTTTCTTCTTTCAGGCAAATTCAATCAGTTATATAAAAATGCTCTGACTCTTCCAGGCTTTATAATGGCAGTGAATAGTGGTCAAGTGTAAGAATAAAATTCATATTTAAAACTTTATAAAACGTAATTGTTAGCTTTTACTAACTGATTTGCTTGCATTCACGAGAGTGGCGTTCCAGCATATGAAGGAGTGTAGGACGTACCTGTAGCGTAAGCTTCAGTGAGAAGTGACGAATGTGGAAGCAAAACAAAATACTGGTCACAAATCAGAAGTACATAATGGGGATTTGTAAAAAAAAATCATAATAATAAAAGATATAGACACACACATGTATATAAGAGGATTTCAATATAATCCAAGAGCAGACTAGTTTACCTTTTCTTCAGAGGTGGACATTAGTGAAGTATTTTTCTTTACTCAAGTAAATTTAAAATCTGTAGTTTATCAGAGTGTTTTTCTTTGGAGAACTTTACTTCACTAGATTCCAAAGCATAATTTCATACTTTTAACTGCACTTAATTTCATAAAAGTTGTTGTTCGATTTACCTTTAATAATACTTAAGAACATTTAAAAATGTAATTCTTTCTTGTACTCAAGTAAATCTTTGAATTACTTTTATTTGAGCAAAAGTAAGTAAGTAGTAGATTTCTAATGTAATTAAGTATTATATCATTTAATATGAAATGTAGTGCAGTAAAAAGTAATGTTGTGAAGTAAAGTTTTCTTAAGAAAAACACTGATAAAGTACAGACACCTGAAAAGTACTTTTACAGCAGAGAAAAAATACTTCACTACTGTCCGCCTCACTTGGTTCTCACGAGACTGGGATGTTCTCACTGGAGTTTATGCTATGCCTGCATTCTACATCATCTGCTGAAACGCCACTCTTGTGAACACGACAGTTAGCAAGAGCTAAAGGGTATGGTTTAGAAAGTTGTAAATATGGATATTATTCTTAAATGCACTGATTCACTTCAGAAGGCCTTTATCCATCCTAAAGTCGTGTGGATTTAATTTTTAAGATGGATTTATCCACTTTATTTTGCTATAAAATCTTGACTGATATTCTACAATTCTACAAAAAAGATAACTTAATATAAAAGTGTTGGTGCTTAAAGTGCTTCACTGAGCTGAGAAACTTAAACTTAAAACATCTCAAGATAAATGAAATAAAAGTAAAACCTAAATTAAGTGTTTTAAGGGCTTCAAACAGAACATCTCATAACTCAATATCTTATGGACTATCCTCCATTGCAGTCACATGCTCCTCGGATGGCCAACTCCTGTAGTTTGGCCTTCTTGATCTTTGGCCTTGGCTAAACCAGCTGGTCACTCTCTCTCTAGCAGCACAATCTTCCAGACTTGGCCCCTCTACATTGATTCTTATCAGATCTTCTACTGTGTCTCAATGAAGGAATGCTCTTGAACAGCTAAACAGTCCCTAAACAGCTTATACTAATGTTTCAGCTATTAAAATAATTAAGTTTTGTATGTAATAGCAAAGTAGAGTTTTGAGTTGCTTCTCAAAACTACTGTTTTTTACGCACTATAAGGTGCACCGGATTATAAGGCGCACTTTCAAGTGATTTATATTTCTTTTCGTTTTTTTTTTCAGTAAATTTTGAAAAACTTTTGGAGCATTTTTTGTTTGTTAAATATAACAAACAAAGTTTTTGTTTTTGTAACGACCAAGCGGTCAGCGGCAGACAGTGAGCCTATATTTGATCAATTTAGCCTTTCAAATCATCGCGACTTGTCTAAAATAAAATCTATAGATATGTAATGATATAACCTTTGTACTCATCGGGAAGAAGGAGGCGGGAACCGGCGCACAATCAAAACATTTTAATAATTCCAAAAATAAACACAAAACAGCGCACCAGCCCCTCGCGGACGACTGGTGCGCATAAATAAAAGCAAACACATAAAATAATGTCCCAGGCCTGGTCCTCTCTCGTCCTTCACGGTTGTCGCTCCAGTTTTATATCCTTCCATATCCTACGTGGGACTCGATACTGGCGGTGGGGCGCAGGTGCAGCTCATCTTCAATCACTACACCTTGCCTCACTTCTCGTTCCCACGCCTCTCTGCCCCACCCCACTCGCCACAAGATATAAAAGTTCAAGTATATAACAATGTTTAAACGTTAGACACAGATAAATGTGCGCTATATCCAATAGTTTGTGCGGAGACACTTCAGGACATAGAGACACCAGCGTGATCACGTGCTTTTTTTTTTCAGTAGATGCGCTGTAATTTTTGTTCATAAAGGTAAGAGTAATACATCATTCATAACTGCAAAGGGTCTATTTTATTTCTGTGCACTCACAATATTAACAAACGCTTTGCTTTCATAAAATAATGAAAACAAACATGATCCACTTTCTGCTTTTCTGTCTTGTCTTTAACAGTTGTACAAAAATGAACCGTAACTCAGTGAATACATGCCTCAAAGACATGATAAATATTTCTATAGAGAGCTTTAAATGACTACTTAATGAAACAAAACAAAAAAACTAATCGGAAACAAAAACTCTTTAATTATAATCATAATCCGTAAAGAATTGATGAACTTTCTCTAAAGGCGCATCTGAGGAGATGGCGAGTCAGGATTGGCAACTTCATCCTTGCAACACAGACTCAGAAAAAACTAGTTTATTCGTAAATATATAATATAACATAATATAATATACATAATATATATAATATTAAAAAAGAAAATAGTTATTTAAAATGGTAAAATATTTCCCAGTAATTATGTTTTTAATTGTAATTTTGATCAGATAAATGCAGCCTTGGTGAGGCAAAGACACACTTATTTTTAAAACATTTAAAGTATCTGAAAAGTATCAGCAAATATAGTTCTGTATGTAAATTGCTGTACCACAAGATTGTTTATGAAATTGGATTTTAGATAATTTTGAAATGTGGCACTGACAGTATTGCCTTCACTAGAATGTTAAATTAAAAGGAACTTGAACACGTCAGTCTTTATCTGTGGCCTCAATCTAAGCCGTATCATGTTGTCCACCAAGTATATGCCATTGACTCTATCCACTCTCTTTCCCCACCTCCACATATTGGAGACGTTTGGACACACTGCTTGACTTGCCACAAAACACTGGTTTAATTATTAATTAGCTCCCTTTGTGCCCTGCTCTGCCAAACAAACTGAATTGCACAAATATGCAAACATGCTTGGAGGATATAGAGGAGTGAAAAGGTCACTGCAATCAGACACATCTTTGTCAAACACGGCTATGGTTGTAATAGAACGTTCTTGTGCTGATGTGTGTGGCTTAAAATAACTGTTATTCATCTTGATCTAATTGTAACAAGTTGTTCAGGGTTGCTTTTGTTCATGGTTAGGTTAATAACCTTTTATTCTTATTAATGTTAATAACATTTATTGTGTTATTTATTTCGTTTATAAGTATTATTCATTTATTGTGATCAGCATATGTTATTATACACAGCCCTAGTTTAAATTGTTTAAATAATTTTAATCGCAATGCTATTTATTTTCTTCAAACCTGGCAGCAAGAGATGTCTTTGTAATCTATACAGCAGATGTTGCAAGATCCTCCCTTAATGGATTCTAAATAGTTTTGAGAAAAAGTCTTTTTAAACTTTGGACGGACTTGAAAGATCAGTTGGATTGTGTTGTTCACAAACTAGTCCTGGATGTTTACAGTTCGAGTAGACTGAAGGAAGCGCTTACAGTAAAGAGTAAGAGAAAATCTCACGGAAACAGGTGGTTATAGATAAATAGTCTTCAACATAGAAACAGCGAAAAGAAAAAGCTTCTCAACAATACAAGTTACAACCATAAAATGACATGTGTTTGTGATTAATGTTCTTATGACGTGATATGACAAACATCCAGCGCTTTCCATGTTGAAAATATACGCTTCCTACAGTTAGGGTCGAAAAACCAGTGAAACGAATAACATATGTTGGTGAGGATTGAAACTTAACATGTGGCCTTGTTTCAACAGTTGCACAGTCACTGTCTTTGCTTCTCTATTGCATGGTCAGCACATTAAGATGAGTGGAGCACGCATGTGTTTCCGAGCCCTGAGAACAACAACTGTTGTGACAGACACAGGTTCACACAGAGCTTTTTTGTTGTCAATTTAAAACAGTAGAGTCAAGTAATGCATGATGATTCTGTGCTGTATAATATTCGTAATAATGAACTAAGAATAAACTGTCTTATTGGAGTCAGTCGGAGCTTTAAAAATGAACACCATGGACGTACAGTGGAAACAAATGATCCCTCCTTAGTGAGCACAAGAGAAATGAGGTGAGGGGAGGGCTAATTGGATTTACATGTGTACAGTGCTAAAATGAGTGGCTTGTGAAAGGTAGCTATGTTCTACCCCGTTTCTATGTTCTGTGGAATCCAGAGGTGGAGGGAAAGTGTAAATTAATAAACGTGTCTCACAGAATTTGAGGCAAATTTTGGTGTGTCATGTTTGATCTTGCCTTGGGCCCCTTGTGAGTTACAACTGCAGCTGTCCTTGCTTTTATTTGTGGTTTAGACTTGAAAAATTAGCTTCTGGCACCACACAGATTTTTTTTACATAACATTATTAGTGTTTTCTCTGCCTGACATTCAGGGAGATGAATGAATTACATAATCACTGACCATTCTAAAAGTGAATTGGGTGAATCATTTTATATTTTTAGATGTTAAAGAATCAGGCTCTATTTTTTTTCAGTTAGACTTCTATATGCAGCATGTGTTTTAATTATCTTTATTAAAATGTCATAACACTTTGTATATATTTATATTTTTGCTTACACAGTGATTCTGATACAGGTTTGACAAACCTTAACACAAAACTTGTTTCATTTTGATATAAATATCTGTTTTTTTTGTATATTAATTTGATTAATCTGGTCACACTGTGTGTTTTGTGTCTTGGTTTGATTTTGTTGTATGTTAGTTTAGTGTTATTTTACTGTAATACAGTGATTATACTGGATTAAAGATGGCTTCTTTCTCTGTTTGTGTCAGATGGTGAGTGAGAAGGTTGGTGGTGCTGAGGGAACTAAACTGGACGAGGAGTTCAAGGACCTGGAGAGAGTAAGTGGAGAGTATTTTCCCACACTGCAGCCAACAGTCTTTCTAAAAACATTGATTTAAACACATTAAGTGATTCAAAGACTTGATCTCTGTCCCACACATCCATCAGTAAGATTTTCTACACCACCTGTGTTTTTCTGGAAAGTTGATTTTGCTTACAAAGTGAAAGTG
The DNA here is from genome assembly GCF_023724105.1 of Carassius gibelio. Lineage (NCBI taxonomy): Eukaryota > Metazoa > Chordata > Actinopteri > Cypriniformes > Cyprinidae > Carassius > Carassius gibelio. The sequence goes on along the minus strand of NC_068403.1, from coordinate 10,444,230 downwards.
GTGTGGCTGTAGTGCTCCAGGATTTTTTCTGTTTTTATAATTATCTTAAATGTTTTTTTTATTCAATAACCCTCTCCTCTATACCTGAGTGTTGTCATCTGGTCTCCTGACAACACTGTTTGTTTAACACTGAACATTAATGACTTCACAGATTTGATACTGCCTTTTGATTCTGTAATTCGATATTTTAGTAAATGGTTTCTTAGAATACAAGCACATGAAGAGGAGTAAAAAAAACAGTGTTCTGATAGATCCTACATAGGGATATTCAATGCAGAAATTATAAGAAAGTGATAAATTATAGTCTGCTGGCCATTACAGCTAAGTAAACATCTGTAAGGTGATATTAATGTTATTACAAGAGATTTTGTTCTTTTATCGTGTTTAGTTTGTTTGTCTTGGTTGTGTGTGTGTGTGTTCGTGTTCTCAGTGTGGTGACTTCCCCTCTGTGTTTCTATAGAAAGTGGATGTGACTAATAAAGCTGTAATAGAAGTCATCTCTAAAACATCAGAGTACCTGCAGCCCAATCCAGGTAAGACCAAAAATGATCTTGGAGCTTTTGTTATCTTAGTGTTTATTTAAGGTTTGTATACATTATAGTCCTTAAGCCCAAAGTGTACCTTGTTTTTTACAGGTATGCATATAGTGCGTGACACAAATATTTATCATCACCGTAGTGCTGCATCAGTCATGTTTTCACTGTCATGTGACCTATGGTGTCTTTTATTTACAAATCCTCTCCCATGGCCTCATGGGATGAAACTAGTGACCATCAGATCCGCACTTCAATATCTCATCAGTAGTCTTAAGTTAAGTCAACCAGGAATTTTTCACCTGTTCAATGTTCACATAACGTTTTTCAGATACCATAAAGTATGAAAGTGTGCATATTCCTAAGCAAGTTTGAACAAGTTTATTTCCAACTAGTTTGAACAAGTGCAGAGACATTTAATAGATGCTTACATCTGGAGAGATATAGCGCAGGCACTGAATGCACTGCATGTGATGAGCGCCTGTGTTCACGTATGCTATTAAATGCTTTGAAAGGCTTTGTGCTCCACTGTATACATGAGCTAAGCTTCTAGATCTATATAGATGTATAATTTTTTCTGACAGAACAGATGCCTACAATAAACATTATTGATCATTACTGTAAAACATCTGTTTCCTTCCTTTTCTTTCACACAGCATCTCGTGCAAAGCTCTCTATGTTGAACACGATGTCTAAGATTAGAGGGCAAGTGAAGAGTCCAGGTTATCCACAGGCAGAGGGGCTGCTGGGAGAATGCATGGCAAAGTATGGCAGAGAACTCGGAGAGGACACAAACTTTGGTGGGTTTACAAAATGTCTGCAGCTTTTGAAACCTTGAAATCTCTTGCTAACGTACAAAACAACTGTATATGTGTCTAGGTGGTGCTCTAGTTGATGTTGGTGAAAGTATGAAGAGGCTAGCAGAGGTGAAGGATTCTTTGGACATTGATGTCAAACAGAATTTCATCGACCCGTTACAAGGCTTGTCTGACAAGGACTTGAGAGAAATACAGGTTTGCTTACATTTTCTGTCTCAGACACATATAGAATTTAAAGAAACATGTATAATTTTTCTATGACGCCCAGATTCAAAGAAAAAATTGCAAAAATTGTGCCTTTAGGGTTACAACAGCTTGCCATTGAGCAGTACCTTTAGAGTAAGGTCATAGTAGTACCTTAAGGGTACATATTACTGCTATAAGGCAATAATATGCACCTTTCAGCTGTAGATATGGTACAAAGATGTCCCTTCAAGGGTACTGGCCAAGTGACAAGCTTTTGTACCCTAAAGATGCAATTTATGAATATTTTGTTCTTGAAGATGCAGATTAACTATGCTAAACCATTTACTAGAATTAAATATCTACAGTTTGTTTTGAATGAATGATGAGCTGGAGAGTAATATCTTTGCAGAAACAAGAGTTTAGAGTTAATTTCCGTTACTTTGTTTAATGTGGTCCGTTCCACACCAGTAGTTTTCAAATGGAGAATTTCCCTCTTTCTCAGCACCATTTGAAAAAGCTGGAAGGACGCAGGTTGGATTATGACTACAAGAAGAAACGTCAGGGGAAAATTCCAGATGAAGAGGTCAGGCAGGCTCTGGAGAAGTTCCATGAATCTAAGGAAGTGGCCGAGATCAGCATGTACAACCTTCTGGAAACTGATGTAAGGATTTACCATCTGACAGCTTGATGCTTCATTTGGTGTGTTTTTGTTTGTGTGTGTGTGTGTGTGTGTGTGTGTGTCTGGAACACCTTGCCTTAGTGATTTTTTTTTTTAACCGACTGTTTCTATCTTTAGAACTTTTGGCAAAGGCTGTCACTTTAGAATTAGCAGAATTGCTAAACTTTTTCTGTCCTTTTTTTTACTCCAGTCCATCCGTGGGGTCAAGACAGGTAATCCAATAAACCTGCAGTGCAGCCAAAAGGATCAAAATGCTCTGGCTTCATGGCTGTAGCTTTTGTCTGATGTTTTATGGAGATGTCAGAGCGCCATCTATTGGTTGAAAATGACCATAAATTGATGAGGGGATAAACATTGGCTGGTTTAGTCTGTGGAAAAAGATTTTAAAGTCATCAAGTGCTAGATGTAAAGTAATGCACTGAAGACGTATGGTACAGTTTTAAACCATAGTAAACCTTTAGTGTGAAGGGCTAGCAGAGCTCCCAATCTAAATCTAGCAGTCTAGTGAGACTCCTGTGAACTCAAGGCCTCAGAAATTACTCATTAACTAGACTATTTGCTTATGAATGTTGTTGTGATTTCCCAGTGTTACCATAAGCATAAATGTGCATGAGTGCATATTTATATATCTGATGTTTGTGTGTTCTTGTCCAGATTGAGCAGGTGAGCCAGCTGTCGTCACTGGTTGAGTCCCAACTGCAGTACCACAAACAGGCTGTTCAGATCCTGGATGAGCTTTCTGACAAACTCAGAGACAGGTGTGGGCACATGTGCAATTAGCGAAGCATGTGTGTTTGTTCTTTGTTCTGTCGAAGAAGCAATATATGACTCTCATTTAACCAACCAGGATGAAAGAAGCTCAGACACGTCCTCGTAAAGAGTATGTGCCCAAGCCCAAGCCTGTAATTGACTTTGGAGACACCAACGAACAGTCAAACGGTGGCTTCACCCCATCATCTGTTCCACCCATGCGCAATGCAGGTAAGACTTTTACTTTACCTGCTTAACACAGTCATAGGATGCCCATTTGACCGGTTTAGCTGTTCCTGGATGAGTATATATGATCTTCATTACATTTGAGGAAATGCCTTGGACTTGAGGCCAGTGAGAGAAAGGCACATTGTGCTTTGTGCGGTTGCAGCCCGGTGGCAGGGTGTGATGAGACCGCCTGTACATGTGCTGGGTTAGGCAAGACAAATGGACAGCTGTCAGCTGCTCTCTCCGTCAGCCAGTGACCCTGTTCTGTGTTCTCTTCTCATTACGTCATCAGAGCCATACCACCAGTTTGGCAGAATATCCACGTGGAAACCCAGACTGCGTGAGTCAGAGAGTGGTTGCATGGGAAAGTTTGTGTGTTTATGTGTGTTGGGGTCGAAGTAAAAGTTTGGGAAGGTGCAGGAATAAAAGTAGGGATGCGCAAAAATTCTTTTTTTTCTGGTATATAATCATTATATTTGACCGGGTATTGGATATTTAATTATGCATTTCATGTCCAATATTTTGTAGACTTAGATTTATTTCTTTTGATGCTCATTTAAAGATAATTTAATCATGAAACTGTTGAATTTAACCTTTAGCTAGTCTCAAAATCCATATCAATTTTACATAACTATATGTTAAAATGTTGTATACGAGTATCATTTTTAATTTCTTATTTAATATGTGTTTTTTTTTTTTAGACCGAACATTATGGAATGTAGTTATCCATTTATCAGTTATCAAGCATAACATAATTATGGGCTTATCATATCAACTTGAATTTTAGTGTCGTTACATGCCTGGCATTTTTAAATGGAGGAGAACCAAATAAGAATGTGGGGGGAAGTTGCGCAATAGCACAGCAGCTACAAAAATGTGCACATCATAGCAGCAAAGACAAAAGGGCAAGCAAATATACCATTATTGTTGGTTGAATTTGTTTTCTGAAACTCCACTATTGGTGGTGGTGAGGATAATTTTAAAGTAATGCATCTTAATTTCACTTCCATTGATTATTTACATCCACAGTAGATGAGTTTCTATAGCTGTGAAAATGTGATCTATAAAGTTCATGATAGGTTCAGCTCTTCATTAAATGGTAGTTTATTGCACTGACATACAGCATATTACAGGTTACATAGTGTCTTGTTAAAGGGTATGTGTGCCGGATGTGTGTATATTCAAGAGAGAAAGTGTGTGTGTGTTTGTGTGTGTGTGTGTGTGTGTGTGTGTGTGTGTGTGTGTGTGTGTGTGTGTGTGTGTAAATATGCACATGTGTGTTGGCCTCAAGCACAGAGTGCTGCTCCATCTAACAGAGTGATCCCCTGCTAGAGACTGACACTGGAGGTCTTCTGTCACATGACTACACACCCAGGCTTTAGCACCCGACTCCTCACTAACACAGAGCACCTCGTCCTAACCCAGTGAGATTAAAACTTTGTCAAACACTAACACATATTGCACTCCATGACTGGTTTGACAGACTGATCTGGGAAAGATTAAAGTTTTGATTAACTGCTATGAAACTGTGTTATTTTTATTGTAATTTATATACTATTTTAGTATTTAATTCGCTTTTATTTTTGTTTTCATTTTAATTTTAGTTCAGTGATTGTGTGCTTTTGTCTATTATGTATCTATAATTGTCTATCTATAATTTCTATATGGCTTTATCTAAATTTCTGTTTAATTTAAGTAATTTTAGTATTTCAACTTAAACATGTCTGTTTCAGTCAGTTGCCATGTCGATGTTTCATCTGATATTTATATTTTATATCAAATTTATTTCAATTACCAAAAACTATTTTAATCATTTTAGTTAACAAAAACAATACTGCCATTATGCATTAAATTGTTTAAAAAGTATTGGTTCTTTAATGCATTTAATTTAAAATTCTACTTATTTATACTTTTTTCAACTATGATAAATATATATAAAAAAAACTTTTTAATGTTTTTAGTTTTTTTTTTTTTTATGTCAAATTTGTCTTTTCTATGATTAATTTTGGGTGTTTATACATGCACATTTACCATTTACTTATTTGTTTCCCAAGAATGTCAAATATTTGACCCATGAGGATGTTATTGTTAAAGTATAAGTTATAAGTATAAGGCCAACAATATATTTTCTTTTTAGCTTTTGCTTTCTCCACTGTATACTAACATCCCTTATTCCCAAAATCCCTCCTTTATATACCATTCTCATTAAATCTGTCCATCTCTCTTTTTAGCAGCGGAGCAGCCTTGCTGTAAAGCTCTCTATGATTTCGATCCGGAGAATGAAGGCGAATTGGGCTTCCACGAGGGTGACATCATCACTCTGACCAATCAGATCGATGAAAACTGGTATGAAGGCATGCTGCGTGGCACATCTGGATTCTTCCCTCTCAACTACGTGGAGGTAATCGTTCCTCTGCCACACTAAGAGGTCTTCGTTGATGAAAAGAGGGGAGAGAGAGAAAGAGCAATAAAAAAAGTGAAAGGGAGAAAGCTGGAGGGAAGTGATGTAGGGAGTAAGGAGCCAGTTGAAGTCATCTTGGTCTTCATCCTCACCACATTGTTGCCGTTGATCCAAATGTACCTGTACTCTGGCACTTTTACACATTGATTGGTTTTTTGAAGGAGGGAACTTTGGGAAATGATGACCTTTCACATTCCAGGACTGACTGACTGACCAGTTGACTGACGTATGGACGTTATAACCTGGTCCTTAAGCTAACATTTCAGACACACTAACTCACTTCATTGTCCAAGTCTTTTAATAATGTCTCATACTGTTTGTCCTGCATGAACCGAAAAGAAATGACTACAGACTATCCCTGTGGTGAAATGATCATGCTTTTAAAGAGTAGACAGGCTGTTCTTAATCAGTACAAATTCTCATTTGTTGTATTGTGAGAAGTTGCATTTCGACTGGTCCCCTTTACTGCCCCTGCTGGTCAGGCTGCGACATTGACTTTTCTCAGATTAAGGAGAAACTGCCTTCTATCTGAGACCAACACGTGAGCACTGTGGGGCTGTGCAACGTCCCAGTGTGCAGAAATCCTGAGCCACAGGCCTGTAGAAAGGAAAGTCCTTTCTTACGCTCCATAATTAAAACATTTTTCTATAACTTTTTGTCATCTAATATTTTTTCATTAATATTTTTACATGATGTTAGAAATTAGATGCTGAATTGCACCTTGGATTACACCTAAGGGATGTGTTTAGTCAGGTAGAGAGGGCTTTACTGCACTACATCAGTTTTGAAACACTTTGTGCCTCCCTTACAACTCACTAAGGGCGGCAGACAAACCATTTACACACTGTTTTCTGAAAGAAACACAGCCAAATAGTTCTTCCGGCAGCCTGAATAACAAGTCTTCCTCTCTCTTTCTCCTCTTTTGATGTCAGTTTACGGTAGTCTCTACATCTGATGCTGCTGGCAGTGTCCCATTATTTCTGGTGTGTATATGGGAGTGTGTTAAGGATGGATGTTGGCTCATAAGCCCCATATTAAAGTCTAATTAACACAATGTTTTGATATTTAAAAAAATCTTCCCATCTTGAAATGAAGGGATGGTGCTACGTCTCTTGCGCTCTCCCATCACCTGCAATGTGTTTTTAGAGCTTTAAAAGTGATTGAAGATCTAGTTTCTTCATTACTCAGTGTTCCCTAGTTTTAGGATGTTTTTTTCTCCCCTCACACTCCATAAAAGCATGGACCTACACACTCTCCACCCTGACTCCCAAGTCCTGTCTGCATAGAGCACCTATGTGTCCTCTTCCTCTCCGAATCTGTTTACATGTTTTATCCACGGTTTGTGTTGCTCATGGTAACCAACCGTAGTAGATGTGCTGAAGCAGACAGGCTACGATCACTGTTTCAATGTGAAAAAAAGAGTTTTAGTGCCTTTTCGATGGCAAGAATTGATCTAGTGCACCAAACAAAATATTAATTATGATTTTCGAACTAATATGTAGTTTCTGTCTGTCCTTTTTCTTTATTTACGAAGGGATTGTTGGTTTCAGTATTTGGCATGAGCTGTGACCAGATGTACAAGCATGTGTACAGATGTGCCTTTGCAACACTACAAGTTCAAGAAAACAACAACAAATGGGTTATTTCTGTCTAATCGAATGAGGGTACAAGAATGATTTTCATGAGAAGAAATCATTCTGGCACTGCTCTTTTTAGTATTATATATTTTTTTATATGCATACAAAACCATTCAACCTTTTTTATTAATGACTTTTGCATGTTAGCTTAATAGCAGGTTGATGTATGTTGTAGTTTTAAAGTCTCCTCTTGTATGTTTCAGATTTAACTGCATTATATTGTTATTCTTAAATATCCCAAACCTTAAATATTTGTATCTTATTGTGTCCACTTGTCTTTAAGTAAATAAATTCAAGAAAGTACTCCCATTTGTTTCGCTTGTGTGAGTATGAACTGTTTCTTTAATTGTATGGTAAGAAAAACATTGTAATGAGGTTAGAAGCCAGAAGTAAACGGAATCAGCACATTTCATTTGTTCCAGTGTATATTTTAAGGTATTCAGCAGGTAAAAGGCATTGTTCCCATATTGCGTAGTCAACATGGCACAAATCTAACCACACAAATAGATAAATACTAGCTAAAAGAGAGAGAGAGAACTCAATTACCCATCTTCTCTTTCCTAACTACCCATCAAACGCTTCTACCACAGAGGAAGACAAGTTTCACAGCACAGATATGGCAGAATCGTATAAACCACAGCCAGTGATACAGACCTAACAGTCCTAAAGGCAACAGTTTGGACGGAAGCATATATGAGATATCCTCCTTGAAGGCATTTTTATATACAATATAACAGTACACAGACGGATAATGCACAGGGCGGGAGGTCCCAAGTCAACAGTTCTACAGCGTTACACAAATGCAGAGACGTAATCTGCTCGGTCACTGAGTGCTGCGCAGCTGGTTGTACACGTGCTCCAGGATCTGTGCGTACGCCTGGTCTTTGGGTGCGTGGCCACTCAGAGAAGCCTAAGGATGACAGAAAATGAGTTTTCTTTCAATTCTGCTGCTCAGACATATAGTCATGCTTTTCTGTAAGATGATCATTAAAGACACCAACTCTGCACAATAGATAGAGACAACTTTTAAGACATTTACAGAAAAGTATACACTTAAGTATGGTAGCCTATTTCCATCTCAAAATAAAGGTCATTTTGGCTTTCTTTTTCTTGCAATTCTGAGTTTACATCTCAAAATTCTGTTTTTTTTTCTGCCATTTTTTTCTGGTATTGTAACTAGCTCAAAATGTAACTTTTTTTTTTAATATATCTCAATTCTGTGTTTATATTTCACTATTCTGCATTTGTATCTCACAATTCTGACTTTTTCTTTTTCAGAACTGCAAGAAAAAAAGTCTGAATTGTGATACAAATGCAGAATAGTGAGGTAAATTGCAATTACCATTTTATTTATTTTTTATCCTGCAGCAGAAAGAAGCTTCGATAATTAAGTCTGTGCATATGCACTTAAAAGGTTTGATTTCAGTCAGTCTATGGCAATCATTTCTTTTTAAGATGTCAAGTAAAAGCTTTTTGTTCTTCTGAAATAACATCAGATTGATTTTTGAAGCTGATGCTATGAAAACATCGTATACCAACAAGTCTGACATAGCAATACTGGCTCTAATGTGACTTTGGACTGTCCCCTTTGCCTTAAAAACATTCTTAGTTTTAATTGTAAATCATGAAAATGTATATTGTGTTTTGTTTGTTTGTGTATGTATGAAGGACAGGAATGATAGCAGACCTTGATCTTGTCGAGTATTGAGGTATTAGGACTCCACATCTGACTGAACTGCACAAGGTCAGGAGCAGACCGATAGAACTCCACCAACAGCATCTTAACACAGAGACATATCAGCCTAACCTTCTCAGAAAACTTCACACATCGTACTGATTAATTCTACAGGATGTAATTAAGACGGCTTAATCTAATCTAGACTGAGAGGTGTTATCTATAGCTGCAGGAAACTGAAGAGACAAAACCAAGGATTTACTTCAAAAGTTACTATTTCTGAAACATGCTAAACTATAGAAGAGATTAGAATCCCTGCTTTACCAAGATGGACATTGCTGCATAAATGTAGCATGTTAGTCATTATCGTACCATCTCATTGAGTACGTCTGTAGTGAGGAAGTTGTCTTGCACGTATGTGACCTCGACCGCCACTGGGATGCCGTAATCATTGGGTCGTTGCTAAGCGGAAGAAGAAAATGAGAGCAAGCTAATATTTTGGCATCAACAGCAAAAACTATTGAGTAAATGTTTAAGAACAGTTACCTCAGGAGGGGGAACTACCCAGAATGGCGTGATGGTGGAGGCTACACCTTGGTTCCCGTGGTAATAGGGTCCTATAATTGGTGGACAAAGAAAAGACTTTACAGATCATTCAATAAAATACAGGCTGTGTTGCGTAATAATCATCTGTGAAATCCATCGCGCACCACAGATAATCCCCAGACAGGGCTGGAAGCCATTACTGCTGCCTTGTAGGCGGAGCTGGTGATCCATCTGTGAATCTATGTCCTGCAGAGACGGAAGGGCGGGGCCTCGTGGGTGACTGTGATACCATCCCACCAATGACAGCCCCCGCATGAAGAGGTTTTGGCAAATCTGCAACACAGTTTTAATAAGGTAAACTGCTAAGACTATGTTACTTCACTAACAAAAGGTTTTTTGCAGACTAACCTCTTCTTCGACAGCTGGAGCGGCGTCTTTATCTGCCAGCCGCGTACGGCAAGGGAACGCTCTCAACACTGTAAGCACTGAGGAACATGAAAAATACATTTTGAGTGTTTATAACCTCCAAAGTTTGTACAGCTGTTAAAAAAAAAAAGATCACACTTACACTGGGTGTTAGTGTCCCATCGGCCCCCTAAATATCCCACCACCTCGCTCGAGGTCAGGTGACAGTGAAAATCCTATAAATAGAGGAGAATAAAAAGGTTTATGCTGGCTTCAACTGTTGACACTCTATCATCAGAATTGATTTTACTCTTTATTGTAAATTCATAAATCCATGAGCACTTCATACCATTAGCAGCAGAACATTGCTGGACACTGCTACATTAAAAGGCTGGAAGCGGTTGATCGCAGAAAAGGCAGATAATTCTACGAGAGTGTGAGGATCCCTGTCAAGACAAACACAGGAATACTCCGGTACACTTTGTTTTGGAAGAAGGTGCAATAAATGTTGTTTAAAACTCTAAAACTGTCGTATAAAAAAGAAACATTATATTTGTAATGTAATAATTACCTTGCAGCATCTCTAGTGCCAAGAGTGCAATACCTGACTGGAATTCTCTCTCGGTCTCTCCTCTGCATCAGACCAATGTCTAGTGAAAAAAAAAAAAAACAGAGGAAATAACATATATAAACAGAGTAATTTGTGCCATGTCAGGTGTCCTGTTTTGATATGAAGAGTCTAGGTAATTGTGAAGAGTGATGTTTCCACGTAATGTTTATGTTTATGCAGATGATGACATCATATACCGTGCAGCTCAGGTTTGGACTTTTTATTCTTGTCCTCTAGTAGCACAGATGTTTTCCCTTCCTCTTCGTCATCATCTCCCATCTCATCATCTTCTCCTTCACTTATCAGACTCTGAGGTAAACAAATCAAACCATACACAAACTGCTGGCTGCAATGTGATTTTTATTGTAACCGATTTATAACCTTTGAAATTCTTGGTTACTATTATTTACATTCTGCAACAATATCTTTCCTTTCTTTTGACTAAAGGTCTTCACACACCAAGTACGAAATTCTCCTCAGATATTTTCACATGTAAAAAAAAATAGCTTCCAAAACTTTTGTCCATCATAAAAAAACTTCGATCAGTTTCGATTTTCTGCATTTTCTCGTCCTTAGCAAGTATCTTGATGTAATACCAAAAAAAAAAAAAAAAACACATGCGAAAATTTCTCAGTGTGCAAGGACCTCAAGTCATTTTTCCTCCATTGCTCACCATGTCAGCACTGGGCTGGTATTTGTGTAGCCAGGTGGTTTTGTACTGGACCAGTTTCTGTCCCCGGTAGCGCACCGAGGCCCAGCCACAGCCAGACTTCTTGGCTGGGTTGACCAGACGCTTGCAGTGTGTTGCCCAAGCGCTTGGAGAGTTAAAGATCTGCCCAGTCTCCACCCAACGAATCTTCCCATCATTCAAAAGATCTCCAACAAACGTTTTACCCTGTGAAGAGACGGACAGAGTCTTTACACCTGAGCAGAGAAGTTATAAAGGCATGGTTCACACAAAAATAAAGATTCTATCATTATTTATTATTTACCCTAATGACAGTCATTGCTTAATATTTCGTTTCATTTTATGAGAAAACCGAACTGAGCTATCTAGCACATTCTGTTAGATTAGGGGTTTAGTTTTAATATTTTACTTTTAGACGGCATGGGCCCCAAAATAAGATTGTGGGAGGGACCCCAATCCTATAATGTATAAGGAAGCTGTACATTTTCATGCAAAAAGACTATTTATAGTGAGAAAAATCAACATTATTTGGGAAATATAGTGCTGTACTTTTTAATCTTAATGTAATGTTTTATGTAGATCTGTTTATTTTTAATAATATCATTTTAATCTTATTTTTTTCTAACGTTTTTTTTTTTTTCGTACCATTTCTACAGGCCCCCCTCAACTCTCTTGCCCTGTTTTTAACTAGATTTGGGTGAACAGATTTTCATTAATTGGTGAATTAAGTGGTAATAGTCCTAATGATGTAATTTCCAGACAGTACCAGGTAGTGTATGGACAGAATGCCGTCTCCAGGCTCCACAAGCCCGTCCTTTAAGAGGACTCTCAGTGTGATGCCTCTCCTGGTCAGGAGAGACCCCCTCCCAGAGGAGGCCCTAAGGTCTGCATCTTCGGCCCCGCTCAACTCCTCATCCTCTTCATCCGCTCCTTCCTCGACCACCTGAGGAGATGAGGGTGGCTCAGAGCCTGAAGACAATGAACAGTCAGAAATACTGAAATAATTCATGCAACAATACATCATGCATATTTATTAAGCAATTTTAATATTAATGAAGTGGAGTCATATCTAATCCCTTACAAAGACGATACACATCTATTATTTATTCAAGGAATTAAAATAAAACAAATACATTGGTTGAAAAGAACATTTTATGAGTTTTCGGTCCTTCGATCAAGTTTTCAAATGCAATCTAACAAACTTGTACATCGTAAAATTATAATGTCCTTTAAAAAAAGTCTTTACTCGGGCACTCTAGACTCGTATGTGGGAAAATATGTATTTTACTGTGGGACAAAAATGGTAACCAGCGAAGCGCACATCAGGGAATCAGCGAGCGTCCGCTGCCATC
>NC_068403.1:10239162-10429162 GCF_023724105.1 Carassius gibelio | reverse complement strand
CAAAACCCCTTGAGTTTCGGCAACAGCTACATTCGTAAGAATTTAAACTGGTTGTTATCAAAGCGTTCGTTTACCAGAAGCGTTTCGGAAATTGTCGTTTCTTTCAACAGGGTATTTCCCATATGCTTACGTCTAGGCCTACGTGCCCTAGGGGTGGTTATTTGTGTGCTGTCATCATAGGCGGAGCGTGTGAAAGGCTGGGGAAGTCTCCCAACGCGAGTTGGGGCAAAAATACCCCTGCACAAACAAATGAAATCTATTAAGACGGTTGCTAACAAAGTGAAAATGAATAGAACGTGTCGGTTGTGGCATTAAATTAAGATCTGCTCATGCTGCACAGTATTTTATTTTAGGCGTTTTTACAGTGTTATAACCAATCACACGTGATTCTGTTGAGCTTAGGAATGGACAAAATTTGGGTTTGTTTGGTGGGTTTCAAACATATAAATCGTATTTTGTTCTACAATATGAACTTAACTTAAGGATTTTTAGATAGTTCTGTTTAAAATTATAGAGTTGCTTTTTCCTAACGTTAATTGGACATTTTTTGATGCATTTAAATTTGATTATTCTGACCGACATTAAAAATGATGCATGTGTTGTTTCGAGTGTGTGTATCGTGTATCGCTATTGTGACAGTGTCTGCTTGCATATTTTATTCATATGCGGTATTCTATTGGAAATTTATCTAACGTTATTTTATATTATTTTGTCGTCATTATTTTGTTTTAAGGAGATAAAAATGGCACTTATCAAGCTTGGCTTACATATTCCATCACATTATTTTGACAGTTAAAATTTGGGCGGTTTTTGGGAGCTTTCGGGCTGGAAATCATCCATCCAATCTGGCAACACTGTCGCTGATTGAATTCTGAACACTGTATGTTGAATGTAAATAAGAGATTCATTTCACAGTGTAGCTAAACATCTGAAGTGATTAGAGAGAGAGAGGGAGAGAGAGATTAAACTCACTTAAATTTAGTGATAATGTTAGGCTACTTTCTGTATAATTTATTTGCTGTTTGAATAACCTTCGAAAGGAAACGTTTTATAATTATTAATTTCTAGTGTTTTTATTCAACCGTAATACAAATTCGGTCCCATTAAACATATTTTATCAGCTTATTACACCCATGTCTGGTCTTGCCTAAAATACTAGATAGATTTTAGCTATTAGATTTGGCTGCTTTTAGCCTTACCTGGAGTTGGTCTACCCTCCGCCTATGGCTATGAGCTTTGGTTCCTCACAAAAGGCGGGACTCTCGCGCCTCCCGCCAACCCTCGAGCGCACCTGACTCACTTGTGTACAGGTAAGGTGTGGGGGAGTAGAATGACAACACGTAGACCTCTTCAGATAGGCATTTGACGACGGTCGTGTTACCTCTAGTCCACAAGCTTTCTCTTGATCACTAACTTTTTTTTAATATACATATAAATCTTTAGCACGTGTACTCTATTATGTAGGCAAAGTGTATTAACGCATTAAACGCGCAGAGGGCCATTTAAGCGTCTTCTTTCAAACTCTTGAACGGTTTTATACGAAGTTTGCTGTTGACAGGAGTGTAATTTATGGCAGCGCCAAATCGCTATAGACGAGTGAGATCTCAACTGCCATCATGCTATTACGAAGGCTTTCTGGAAAAGAAATCAATCAAGGACAAGGTGAGTCAGTGTGTTTATGTTAGACTACACGCACGATGACATTGTGTACATGAGGGAAAATAGCTCAAAACCATCCTAAATAGGTATTCCAGCTGGATTGTCTAAAAGGTTTACCCCAACAACCTGGATTCAGTTTAGGGTTTAAGAAGGGTTATTTTCTTGAACACCTGTTTCTATATCTTCCTCATATGTTTAAATGGTTTAGGTTATTATACAAGTGCAAAAAGTAAAAAACATTTCCTTACGAAACGATACATGATCAGAGGCTTAAATTTAATCAAATTGTGTAACTCATTTTGTCAAAAATTGTAATAAAAAAATTTGCTAGAATATGATTAGTTCTAGTTATGTTATTTACTGTGTTTCAGTTAGAGTTTAGCGATGTGAACCATCTTCTTATAAACATGGGTTGTAAACATTATTACTTGTTACTGTAACGTTACACTTTAAATCAGCATTACAGTTTTTCTGTATATGATTATCCCTCTCTAAATAGCACTAACAACAGTCATTTGAATTCATTCATGGTTAATCTTCAACAAATAATATTTGGTGTCTTTAACTTCTTAAATATTGAAACTTATTTCAATGTATGTATTTATCCAACGTATATGTTGAATATATCTACTACTATATATACTATAGTTTTCAGTTGTACTAAATTGCAATGAAACGCATTGTTTGATTTTTTTGATTTTTATTTTTTACCCATAATGCTAACCCTGCCCTTTGTAGGAAATGTGCATTTTGAACAGTAACACATCATGTTCTGTGAAATGCTTTACATTTCAATGCAAGTAAATAAAGACAATAAAGGTGTGACCAGTGGTCCTGTAGAAAACAGATGATTGCTGTGGCCATCAAAGCAGTGTTACACAAGTCTTAGTCTGTCGCAACATGGAAACTCTTCCTACAAATGTGAAAATGTCAACAAAAAACAGGTCTGGTGGCATATTTGCGTGCAGATCCAACACAACAGATAAAATATTTGCATTTATTGAAGATGTTTTAGTTAAGATTTTCTTTCATTTTATATATTAGTTCTTAGTTTACATCCAGCTGGTAGAGATTATCACCATAACTCATTTGTGAACATTTGTGCTTTTATTTTGTTCATTGCAATATTTTGCATTGTGACGTATGCTTTAATTTGACCATACACATTCCTGATAGTTTAAGATCATAACTAATACGATTTATAAGTCATATATAGGCAGTTGACCTCTGTATTATGAAAGGCCTCCATTTTTTTTTTGTACAGTACAATATAGTTAATAGCATATTGTCATGTTTACATTGGGCACTCCCCACCAGGTACAATATTCTGATTGTTTGCTTGCTTTATTTTAAGCCTAAAATAAATAATAATGAACTCTTTCTAATCCATTTTTATTTTAATTTAGGCTACAAATTCTAATATATAAAAAAAAAATCATATTTACATTGCTGGTAGGTTATCATTACAAAAATGAACACACTATGTTTAAAAATAAAAATGAGAAGGGTTCTAAACTTATGCTCTGTCTTCATTGTATCTAACACGCACACTGCGGTCGCACTCAGATATTCAGGAACAAAATTTTAGCACTGCTCCGCAATTTTATCAACTAAACCGCTTACTTGTTGCGCAAGCTATATTATTTTTCTCAACAAGGAACTGGTAACATCATTGTTTCTAAAAGAATAAAAGATTTTCTATTCAATTTTAAACAATATTAATCGTCTTATCCCTGTGACGATACATCGTCGTATCGATGAATCCAACACAGCACTACATGCCTTTGGGTCAAGTCTTGTTTTTCAGGTTATTATTATGAAGAAAATTATTTTCCATTGAATTCTATATTGCTTGTAATTCTTAAAAAAAAATATATATAGCCCATGCAGTTTGTGAAAACACTAAATCACAATATGGAATTTAAACCTGGAAATAGAAATGTGATACTGTAAAATTAATAATAAATGTTTTTCAGTAGTTATTCATTATTATTATTTTCAGAAAATGTATTTATTCAAAGTAAACATTTATTTTTCTTTGCACAGATGGGTCGTAAACTCTGGACCAGTTTATGTGGCAGTTCACTCTTTTTCTACAATAACAACAAAGACAGTGTTGTAAGTGATATTTACATGCTGCCTTTCCAATTTAATTTTACTATGTAGCTGCTAGAAAATAATTTCAATTTGTGTGTGTATTTCTGACATGTAAATGTATTCAAATGCAAGCTTGCAGGCCTGAAAGCTGTATATGTCTGTCTATATACAGATTATTAATGCATCAGCTGTTTGCTTGTGTTTGTGAATACAGTATATAGAGAAGCTGGAGCTCTCTGATCTCGTCTCTGTATCAGATGACTGCTGTCGGGACCGAAACCTGGACGCTGCTAGATTCACACTGCACATGAAAAATGAAGACATCAAAATGATTGTAAGGACTTCTCCCATCTCTGATCCTATTATGTAAAACTAACTGTAAAATGATTTCACTGCAATACACTTACAGCTGTTTAACCCTGAGTTATTGAAATCTGATAATACACACAGTTACCCATGATGCATTTTGCTCTGTTTTCTCAGGCCCCCAGCCTTGAGGCTCGAGAACTGTGGAAAGGCTTCATGCTCTCGGTTTCAAAGGTTAGTTTTGCTTCTGAAAAACACTTGAAATTTATAATGAGTTCTAAAATTTGTTAAAAAATGTGTGAAAAATTGTGCATTTCTCATGTAACACAACGTTTTAGGATTTTAAATATTATTTATATATTTAGAATTTTATGAAGGTCTGTTTGCTAAGTAAACCCACTTTGCTAAACCCACGAAATTCTAAAGACATCACTAGAAATATGAAGTTACAATATTTAGAGGATGTCTCCTCTCGTTATCAAATAACACTGCAGACTTTAATCAGCGTTTGTTCAGATGAGGCACACTGACGGTGTCTTTTTTATGGCTTAAGTTTTATTCATCATGTGTAAAAGGCAGTTGTGCTGTGATTACTGATAAACCAAAGAGACTAAACCAGAGTTTGTGTTTTGTTTTTTACTTGCGTTCATTCCTGTGATGAACTGTCAGTTCTTCTATATGACTTACTGTTTTGTCAGCGTGTACCATGGGAAACAGTCCTATGTCATACCAAAAATATATAAATGCAAAATAATAATTCTCACGGTTTCTGTCCTACAGCTATCTGTGCCAAGTTCTCTGAACCTGCTGCCTGGCCAGATTCACATGATGAAGGAAATAATAGAGAAAGAGAAAATAAGGCAGCGGATTCTTTCATCTGTGCCGCCACCCTCGTGTTCTGACAATTATGTTACTTTACAGGCAGACATGCCTTCGTAAGTTAAAACCACTTGCTTTATAATTGATAACATAACATCAAAGGTTAAAGGTGATGTGAAGTGAATTAAAATAACCATGCCTGTTATGAAATAATACGATAATGCTTTGTGCAGGTGTTATCATAATGTCACCCGTGTCGAAGCTGAATACTTATTGGAAAGGAACGCTAATCGGGGAAGCCTACTGCTGCGGCCGGGTCATGATGGGACATCGTTTGCTCTCACTACGCGGCAAGATATCAACGGGTAAAGACACATTCTCATCTGTGATCAGTAGAGCACCATATTGAATGCTGGACAGACGGAGATTGCCTTAGTGAACTTCATTTATCGTAGTTTATCTTGATCATCTGAATTGCTGATTGAACAGTGTTGAACCCTAGACCTTGATCCTTTGAATTAAGTTTGTTATACAATAGTCGGCATGTTCTGCCAAGTTCCTTTTTAATAAAACTGAATATAGCTGTATTAGTTAAGAATGAATCATGTGCTCTTCAGACCAGTATTCAGACATTACCGTGTGTCTCGGAGGCACGAAGGAGGATTCGTCATTGCCCTTGAGACTCCTGTAAGTAATGGTTTATGTTCTTTAATTTTCAAATGACTTTAGATTCAAAGCTTCTAGTAAATAATAGATTACTTTCACAATATGCCTGATAAAAACCTGACTCTCTGAACACCAAGCAATGTATTTAACCATCTGCAAATGTGTAATTTTGTGTGAACTCTGAGCTCTTGCGAAAGACACTTTGTACAGTCTCTTAAATTGTGATTGCTCTAAAAGCGAAGAGGAAGTTCTGATAAGAAAAGTTTTATGGGTCAGTGTTGGGAATCAGACGCATGGATCAGTATAACTGATGTGTTCTTGGAAGTTATCACAGGGCTTTATATACTTGAGATAATCTGTGGTTTGAACCTTTAGCGCTTGACTTTTATCATAAAACCACACCCTAGAGTCTTAAGGTTTTGATCTGGCATTCAATGGCGTCTGTAGTTTTTGCATAATCCAGGTTATTTGTGTTTTTGTGTATTTAGTGGTAAATGCTTCTCCAGTGAGCAAACACACACTTTTAGCTTATCGCCACAATCAAATCACTTACTCTGGTATGTGCATTGACATACTGTATCAGACAATGTGAGTGTGTTCACACACCATGTTCATAAACACACAGATCACCTGTGAGACCCTGCATGATGTCGTTAACTGCCTGCTGGAGAAGACCAATGGGGTTTTGGTGCCTCTTCTGATGGAGGAACACTATGAGAAAAATATAAGTAAGAGACTATTTCAGGAGTGTTTTCTTTTTGGAAAGTTATTAGGAAAAAACTTGTTTGTCAGCCAGACTGACATACTTGTCGGTATGAATCATACATCTAGATTCTAGAACATGTTACAGATGACATTATGAACATTATGAATGACATGTAGGTTACAAAAATACGCCACCCCATTATAGAAACCTTTAAAAGAATGATTGACACACTTCCCAGTTGATCTGTTTTAGTTCAAATTATTTACAAATTTTAACACAAGTTTCCAGTTGGCTGACTTTTTTTTTCTTTGATAGCTGTTTGAACATGTAAAAAATATATTTCACAATTTTTTTTTTCTAATAAATAGTTTTTGTTGTTTTAACTGTTTGCTTACTAAGTCATTTTTTCTAAGTTTTTCACTCCATAAAACAAATTTTTTTAGCATTCATTAAGAGAAAAAGACTATTTGAGAAAATCATTTACAAAATACTTTCAAAAAATGCTTGTAAAATTCAGCCAGAGCTGAAACAGTGCTCTTTCATTATGAATATGGTTTGCATAAGCACGCTGGTTGAAAACGAGTTTGTTCAGTGTAATAATACTTGTCATTCCATTCTAGACGAAACTCGTAGTTTTGGTTCTCTCTTTTTCTGACTTAATGAATGCTTGTATTGTTTGTTTGTATTCCCCACAGAGTTTTGCAGCAAATAATAATTAATATATAAAGTATGTTTATATAGTTTAATATAGGTTTAATAGGCCTTATTTATACTTTTTTTATTCATTTCTCTCAGCATTTGCTGAGACTGATAATGAGAATGGCGAGAGAAGTCTGCATTGTCCCAAAGTCCCTTCACCTACTCCTCCAGTGCCACCCCAAAAACCAGGTAATCATCTTAATTCCCAAATACACACTGTTAATTAACTTATATAAAATTTTGAACATATTGTATTGACTTTAATTCATTTAAACTGACAGCTCTGCTCTTAGAAGTAAATTAGACTGATGGCACATCTGAAAGTGCTTTTTGCATTGTGAATGTGGTCTCTTTTGCATAACAAACATGTCGGTTGAGAAGCAGTACGTCTGATAGCATGATCTAATACTACATTATAGTTTAAACTGGTGTTTTTTTTTTCTCTTTTTCCAATTTAATGAATTTTGGTGTTGTTTGCATTTTTTTTATAGTTAGACGATTGAGACACACATTCTCCACAGAGCATGCCACAAATTAGAGAGTTTCAGCAAGTAATAGTAATAGAATATAACCTTAATACAATTATTTTTTATTATTTCAGTGCAAGAGAAGCAGTTGACAACATCATGTGGGCCAGTTTAATAGATCTGATTTATACTCTTCCTGTTCTTTTTTAGCATTTGCTGTGATTGATAATGAGAATGATGAGATAATTGTTCAATGTCCCAAAGTCCCTTCACCTACTCCTCCAGTGCCACCCCCCAAACCAGGTAATAAATCTTTAAATCATCTTCAAGCTCAAATACATATAATGAACTTATCAATTATAAACATATTGTATTGAGTTTAATGATTGTGTAACTTAAGCTGACAGCTCTACACTTAGAAGACATGAAATGTAGTGTAACTCTTTTGATTTGCATGTTCAGACCTAAACACACAGGAAAGCACCTACATCAATGTCTCAGGTGAGTCCTTTAGAATATCTGTAAAATGAGAGTTCTTTTAATATTTTGCAGATGATTTACTTTGATTGGTCGTGTTAACATGCTGTTGATCCTTGATTACTGTATGTTTGTGTTTTGCAGATGCTGGAGAGTATGAGGTGGATCAAGCAGCATGTCCTCCACCTCCTGTCCTGCCACGTCTTTCAGGTAACACCAACAGATAATGTCCTATATTTCTAATTAAATAATAATATATACAAAGCACAGTGTGCACTTCCATTGAAAAGTTTAGGGTTGGAAAGTTGTTTTTTTTATTTTTATAGAATTGTATTTATACTTTTATTCACACATTAGAAAAATTAAATCGCTAAATTAAAAATTAAGACCCAAAAGAAATTTGCACAGCAAGGACATTTATAATGCTGTAAAATATTTCTGTTTCAAATATTTGAACTTTATATTTATTGAAGAAAACACTCACACACATATTTCCAAATAATTTAACACGTTCTAACAACACAGATAATTAGAAATGTTTCTATTATTAGAGTGATTTCTGAAGGATCATTTGACACTGAAGATAAGAGCAATCATGCTAAAAATACAGTCGCAGGGAATACATTATAAATGCATGAAAACAGAAAACACTTTGTTTAAAATTGTAACAGTATTTAAGAGCAGTTTCCTAATAGCACTGGTGTTTTGATTAAATAAATGCAGCCTGAGAGAAAGATACTTTTTTCAAATACATAAATTGTATCAATCCCACAGATACTGTGTAATTTGTTATTTTCTGTTAACACTTTACAGTAAGGTTAAGAACAGGACAGTTAATTTTTATGTTTGGTTTGATATTAATATTAACAAGGGTAATAAATGCAGTGAAAATATTGTTTATTACTGGATCATCCTGATGGTGATATTTTGTTTTAGCAGGGCGATATTTACCGCATCAGAATTCAGTGCCTCATGATCTGAACAGCAGTTCAGGTGAGTTCAGTTTGATTGTTGTCTGGACTGAAACACTGATATCTTGAGATCAGGGATTGTTTGGGTGAGGCTGTTCCCATACCTTTATTCAGAGCAAGTTTGACATCCCTTTGATACTATTACTACACACTTAGTCCAAATAACTGTCCCAGTGCTGCGATCACTTCCCTAATGTTGTTTTTCAGATCTCTTGTTAATAACAATTTCTATGAAAAGCAAATTCGTCTTAATGTTTTCTGTTTTAATGTAGACATTGAAAGGAAAGCTTTGGTACCTCCCGGCTACTCCAAATCAACTTCCCGAAGCAACAGTTTGTCAGGCATTCCTAAGAATATTCCCAAGTCTCGACAACTTGTTGACTTGAGTAAGTACAATTTTCTTGTTTTTGTGCCACTGTTTCAGTATAAATCTCATCTGCATTTTTTTCTACTCCAGCAAATCCTTAACTCGCTGTGGTTTTGTGCTTAACAGATGAGCTCCAAGAGGTTCTTAATAGGAGACGAAACCAGGAATAAATGGAATCTCAATAATAATGGTTTCATTGTGGAACAAGGAATAATTCCTTAGTATTAATCTAGGCCAGAAGATATATGCATATACAGCTTCACTCACCTGAACACTGTATCTGAGATATTTGCCCACTGCTGTCCAGTCGGATCAACAAACAGGCCCTTGAATCAAATGTTCTTTATTGATCCTTTCAGCATTATGATGTATTAGTTATCGCAATCATTTATTAGAGTAACATATTGATCATCATGTGTCGTGTTGTGTAGCTGCTGACTGTAAATCACTACTGTTGTTTGTGTAGTTTATCTTATTGACGTACTGTTGATTTATGAAAAGTCATATATAAATGTTTTGTTTTGAATTCCTTCGTGTCAGATAGCTGGTCTACGTCTCTTTTCTCCGTCTCTGATCATATAAATATCAGGCATGTGATAACAATGACAAATGGTTGTTGAATTTACTACGTGGGGAAGTTGCAGGTCTTCTTTCTCCAGACAGAGAAACAGATCAAACGTATGTTGTTTCCTGTTCCTGTTAAAACGTGTTTTATACTATAAAATTTGAGACCAATATGACGATCATGGAAAAATGTGTCACGCTTTCTTTTCTTGTGTGAATGTACAAGACAATAAGTATGTTTGGCATTTGTTTTATTGACGTAACTGGTAGTGTAACATGATTTTACAGGTAGGTTGACTTCCGTTTCAGACAGTAATGATTAAAATGTCCAGGTGTTTGACTAAAAGCATTGCGGATTATATTACACATACTCGTGTTGATCTAAAACTGTATGAATTTATTTTCCAAAAGCAAGTAGCATGTGGAGCTTTCAAGTTTTAAAACGAATTCAAAAGCAGCATAAAAATGGTCCATCTTTGCTATCTTTTGAATGTATTTAATTGCTTTGTGGGACAAACAGTCTTAATGTAAGTAGTAGCAATGTATTAATTTTGAATAAATCATTCTTTAGAGTCAACTCTCTTCAACGAATCAGTCCAATTCAGCCATGAATCAGATTAATTTGGTTCCGAGTTCAAATTTTCAAAATTCAAGAATATTAATTACTATTGACCTAAACTGCAGTTTCTTACCCAAAACTAGCAAATGACTTCAGAAACTTTGGAAAATAGGGAGTAATTTTATGACAATTCACGTTTATATGTCCTTTTATTAAACTTGAAAGCTCCAGCATTATTCACATTTATTTTGCATTGCACCTAAACTAAAAGCTTTGGAAAAACAGATAAGATGACAGAAGTTTCTTTTTTTGGTGCATTATCCTTTTCAGAGAATGGCAATGTAGCAGAAAAATGACTGTCTTCTGTCATCTGTAATATGTAATTGCAGCAGGTGTACAAAAAAAGTCAAGTTTGGTAAATATTTGCATCAATAACACTGAAAAGTACCTTTGTGGGTGACAGATCATGAACATGGACACACACACACACTTCATTAATCGTGCACAACACAACCAAATGGTTTGTTAAACCTGCCTCCCTCCTCAGATGCTGGAGCCTGGAACTGCTGTATTAATACATTCTATAAAAGGCATTTGACTTCTATGATTTAGCTGAAGATTATTGTGATTATTGTGCTACTCTGATACTAAGTATAAGTTTAAAAAGTATACTGAAGCAGCTACTGTAGCAGAATTAAAGACATTCAGTGTGTAAATATAATACAGTTTCGTCTGAGATTTCAAACAATAACACCAACATGCTGCTGTTGCATTGAAATAATTGTTTAAATGTGGCTCAAATACTGTGACTTTAATGAACAAATGCTAAAAAAAAAAACAACAGCATACAACTTTTGGCCCTAGTGAAATACACATGAACTCAATGCTATTAAAGCTCTTTGCATGTTGAAATAAGTAATACCCCATCATGTCTGAATTCAGGAATGAAAGGCACAGGATCCAGATCAGTAAGCTAAAAGGAATGAGGAAAGCAATCTAGAGCAGCTGGCAAGACATACTGATGATAGGAAGAGCCTCCAGGCTTGTGTAAGGGTTGCCAAGTGTTCTCCAAACCTGTGCGTACGTGTAGCGGTTCTAGAGTGACGTGTGATTTAAGTAAGGCTGGCATTAGAGCTGCTTGTATTACTGTTCCGCTTCTGACCGCTCAGCACAATGCTGGGTACCTGGAGGCCCGTCTGCACTGAGAAACTCCCATTCCACACCTACAGGGGGCGAAAGAGAGTTTCAACATCACCGCCTTCTTTATTTAAACAACATTTTATCTGAGTGCCCTTCCAGGAGCTCGGCTGTTCATATATATCAGGGGTGGCAAACTGCAGTCCTGGAGAGCCGAAGCCCTGCAGAGTTCAGCTCCAAGACTAATTAAATCTCACCTACAGAGCACTGAGCACCAGAATGACCAGACACAGGAACAGTTTCTTCCCTCAGGCAATCCATCTAATGAACACTTGATAATAATTGTGGAACACACTACACTATTTATATACACATACACTTATTTATCTTACACACATACTTACTGTACACTTACATTTTGCACATAATATACCTGTACATACATAACTGCTTTTTGTAATATACCTGTCATACAATGGTCAATTTGTATATTGTCATTCCATACCTACTTATTTTTATTTTTTATTCTTTTATTATGTGTTTTTTTGTTCTGTCGCTTGTCATTCTGTTTGCACTGCGGAGCTTCTGTCACGAAAACAAATTCCTCATATGTGTAAACATACCTGGCAATAAAGCTCATTCTGATTCTGATTCTTCTACCTGTAGCTTCCTAGTAGCCGTTCAGACTTTAATTATCTTGTTCAGGTGTGTTTGATTAGGGTTGAAGCAAAACTCTGCAGCGCTGCGGCTCTCCAGGACTGACGTTCACCACCCCTGATATTTATGAATCATATACCTGCTATCTTTATTTTATAAATATGAAAAGACTCTTTGGAGATATGAAGGATGCAATACTACTCTATAGGTACTCAAGATTAACATGAGATTGGGTCAAATTGTGTGTGTGTTAGGTACTACTGATGCATTTTGTTGTAGAATAAAACAGGAAAATATAGCAAGCTTGTGGTAACCATAAACTTATTTTAGGCTTCTAGCAAAAAAAAAGATTTTCAGGTTTTGACCTACAAAAACGCTAAATATAATTTAGTAACATCAATGTCAAAATAAAAGTTCTGACATCTATCACCCAATCAGCACAACTTATGGATCAGTAAGGAAGATTGTGTGTTAGTCTAGTTTAGGCTTGAAAGTTTGTACTGTGTAAGTAAATGAATAAATGTAATGAATAAATGTTCATGTACTTTTTTTTTTTTTTTTTTTGTAAGTTAGTTCGAAATTGAGCTTCATTTGAAGCACTGCTCTCACACACATATCCTTCTAGCACATATCCAGACAAACATGTTGGGACTTGGATTTTTTTTTTCTTTTTTTTTGCAGCATCTTGTTCAATGACTGTGTATTTTAATGATGGTGTCAACTTGAGTTAAAAATAGACCTATATTCTGTTCTATTCCATTGCACTCCATCTAGATGCTTTTGAATGCAAGAATGCATCTTACGCAAAACACGTCTCTGCAGATTAATTATAGCCATCTAATATGTTCAAAATATCCCTAATTTATGTGTGATTTAATGTTAAATACAAAGTAAGCTGTGTTTTATCTTACCATAAAGGCTGGTATAATAGGCTGCTGGAACTTGGTTCTGAATGTATGAATGAGAGTTTTGGTTCTGGAGTTGTAAAAAGACAATGTGCCTGAAAAGGGAGAGGAAGAACAAATGTTGCATATTGTATGTAAAGATACACAATATCATTCTACTTAAGTTCATTTAAAGATACAAATGACACATGCTGCAATTAAACTTGATTATTTTATATATTATTCACTAAATAAAAAAAGTCAGAATAAAAGAATATTAAAAACCTGATACATAAAATATACACATTTATACTCTATAGAGAAACGAAGTGATTCTATAATCAGATTAAAGCATTTTTTACAAATAGAAAAAAATAGTGACTATTTGTTTGCACAAAAGTCCTGACATTGTCAAAATAATATGTCTGACAAAAAAACAGAAAAACTCCAAACAACTACCAAAAATAAAAAAGTCATATCTGTCACCCACTATATAAAATATACAATCTGTGACTGCTGCAATCAGCCGGTTCTCACACAGGCAACATCATCCATTTGCTTTCACCACAACTAACAAGTTAGCTTCAGAATTAACTGTGGCACTATTTTACTCATTTTGTCATATTTATAGTTTAACTCACCTTCTTCGTAGTTGCAGTAAATGCCGATGCGGTCGGGGATGGGGCAGTCCAGTGTTCTGGCTTTATTATTGTGCTTGGCTGTGAGGCTCTGCTGAAGCCAGTTGTTAAGGTGGAGGCACCAGGAAGCGTTACTCTTCCCCAGCTGATCAAAGCGGCCTAGAGACCGCAAAGCGACTCCTGCTGCAAACGTCTTACTCTCCTTATCATACCGTACCTCCCAGTAATGCTGCCCTGCATCGATCATGGTGTCTCCTGGACATTGGAGAGAGTTTGGGGAGTTTTTGAATAAACACTCTCAAAGCTGATGGTTCTTCAGTGTTTTGTAGCTGATCGCGGTCATGTTTGTGTTGACTCACCTAAGACGGTGTAGGACTCTGCTGTGAAGCGGTCTCGGCCCACTCTAGCAGATGGAGCCCTTTTGGGGGACATCATGGCTGTCCTGAGGGAGGAAAAAAATATAAGATGGGACAAGCAGAGCAATTTATCTGGCTAAAGGCTGGGTAGACATTTCAGCAAAAGGCTGCTTTTGGCATACAAATGTTTACAGCAAGAGTAAACAGGCCATGCTGGCCATCTGCTTTCTGTCTATTATAGCCAGCTATGAGAAGCAATCAACAAATTTGTTTAACTGAAACAGCCGTGTAGTGGCAATCCTGTCAGTGTACAGCACTTTTTTAAGTGTCTTAAAATAGCAGGTGTGACTCGGACCTGGCAGGGGAATGCATAGGAGAGCTGGTCCTGTTCTTTTCCTTCCGGATGTCCTGGACGGCTACCTTCCCACCGCTGCTGTCCCATTCCACGCTGAGATCCTCCACCTTCAGGTTCTGATGGGCTGAACCCGCGTCCAGTTTAAAGACGAATGCTGGAAACAAATGAGAGGGAGACTGAAACGTTATTTTTCTGAAGAATAAAAAGTTATTGTTATTTCAGTTCAATATAACTTAGATTATACTGAATTGTAAGTGTACTGCTGTACTGTAAAAGGAAACGATTATTAGTTTATTATTCATAAGTATCTGCTTGCATGTGAAAGAACAGTGCTTATGCTTAACTTTGAACCACGTAGTGCTTATGTTTATTATATTGAATAATAGCCTTTTGCGATTTGGTAATTATGTATTGCATTTTCACTTTATTCTAATTATTTGTGCAGCCTTATATATTTCCATATTTATTTATTTTTTGAAATTGCATGATAGGCCAATTAATAAAATTAAATCACAATTAATCACATCTAAGTATAAACATTTAAAAAAATATATTATGCATTGAATATGCATAATATCATTACTGTTATTTTAGAATTAGTTGCACTAAATTAACATAGATTAACATTAAATTGACAGCTGTAAATTATATTTCACAAAAGGGCAGACATGCTACAGCAGCGGTCTCTAAATCAGGCTTTAACAGACAGTTTAGTAGTAACTTTTGTGAGACTCTTCTCTCTGTGCAGAGAAGAAACTTCATGCCTCATTACCTTCCGTGTGTGTGTGTGTGTGTGTGTGTGTGTGTGTAAGTGCAATTTACCATGTGTTTCTAGAGTAACCGGCTCTGAGAATTCACCCGCCACCGCTTTATTGCATGCCTTCACTCTAAAGGTCATGTAACGCGTGTCAAAACGAAGGCCTGAAAAACAAATAAAATTATGGTCACAATTTCATTTAAAACTGCTCAAGAAAAGGTCAGAAGCAAACCAAACATCAGCACGTACTCGTGAGTGTGTACTCAGTCTCTTTTATCCCTTCCACCACCATCCAGGGGTAGTCTTCTCGAGCCCGAGGAGGCCCTTCATGATTGGTTCTCCGATATTCCAGGATGTAGTGGTCGATTTTGGAGTCGGGTTCAGGTAATGTCCACACCACTGTGACTGTGTTATCAAACACCTGGCATTCAGCCACATGAATTTCTGGTGTGGCAGGGACTAAAGGTGAGAGGAACAGAGATATCTGATACCGCAGACCTTTGTTCAGAGATACCAGCCAAAGCCTAAAACTTTCATGAGTCCCAATAATCCGATACATGACATGGAAATTCAGAAATTATTGTCATTCAAAATTTTGAATTTTGAAAATATTCTATTTTTCTGTTTTAGAGGTCAAAGCAGTTACACAATCCAATATACAGCCACTTAACATACCAATAAAACCAATTACATGCAAAGCAGACATAAATCTATCAACTGAGCTTTGCTTAAACCATTTATGATATTTCCTTATTGATGTTATACTGACCTGGTAGAAATTTTATAGCCTGTAGCATATTTCTTTCCTGAGTGAAGTCCACCATCATGTGATTCATACTGTCACTGGCCTTTGCTTTCAAAGACAGGCGAAATGCTGGAGCCATAGTCACACTGCAGACACACAGACCCTCAGTTAACACTTACAGTCAGTCTACTATAAAGACAATAAAACTCTTCTGACAGACTGAAAACAGGAATGTGGGAATGTCATGAAGGTGAACGTCAATGAGGGCACAATTAACCACTCCATGCATATACACACGCACACACACCTGGGCAGTCAGACCAAATGAAAATGAGCCAAATTGGACTAATGAAAATCACTGATAAAAATGAATTAATGATCAAATGAATGGACTTTCAAGGGGAGGAGTGTTTGAAGATGTTCTACACTGTGCATTGAACTCAAAGATCTAAAGTATGGACATCTGTACAGTACCTATCCTTTATCTCTTTGGCCGCCTGCAGCAGAGAGGAGAGAGAAAAAGAAGGGACAGAGAGAGAGAGAGAGATAGGGAGCGAGAGAACTGAGTCTCACTGAGTCTCAACAAAACACAATACATCAGTCATACCAGCACGTGTTAGCAGGAAAACCTAGCAGCATCTGACACAATCTGACACTTTGTTAGAGAAAGCAACAACAGCGGTTCCAAAAGGTTGTAAACAAACAGACAAAAAAAATATTTATTATTAACATAAAAGCGACTGTACAAATATAATTTCATTCAGACATGTATTAAAAAAGGTAACTGGTTGAAATGCAATACAGTCATTAAAGGGGCCCTATTATTATGCTTTTTACACTTTTAACTTCCTTCAGTGCGTAAAGTCCTCATGAAAGGGAGTTATTTTCTCTATATCAGCAAGCGCTGTTTTTCTGAACTACATCAACACCTGGATTGTGATATCTGGAGGGGAAACTTCACAGACACATTCTGCGGACACCTGAGACTTACAGAATATCTTGTAAAAAGGAGCATAATAGGAGCCCTTTAAGTGTAAATAAAAGAGTCATTTAGTTGTACCAGTGTTGTAAACATTCCAAGTGGGCGGTACCTGAGTGAAGCTGTCATTCTCAGAGGAGCAGAGCGTCTGATTGGCTAATTCCAGCAGCTCCTCTGAGCTCTCTAGGGCTTTGGTGCATGCGCTAAGCTGACTCTGAAAAGACCATCACAACATTCATAATATCATTTGACAATTACATAATCTGGTTGAAATTTACTAAATGCCTAGGCAGCTTTACATAACTGTTATCAGCTATAATGACTATAACAACTTATGAACTTTTGTTAGTCTTGTCAACTTCTCTAGCAGTATGCTAAATTGTTGTAGCTTTGTTGTAGTTTGCATAATGCTGCTTTTCCTGGTACTAGAGCCTTAACTTCATTTGCATTTGATTTGTTTACTTTACTACAATTTGTTCGCTACCTGTTATAGTAATTGCCATTTAATCAAAATGTGTTTTCATGCAAGCAATGTACACTACTGTTTAAAAGTCTGGAGTCTGAAAGACATATTTATTTATTTATTTTAAAAGAATGAATGCTTTTATTTAGCAATGATGCATTAAATTGATCAAAATTGACAGTTAAGTAATGCATAATATTCCAAAACTTCTAAAAGATCATGTGACACTGAAGACTGGAGTAATGGCTGCTGAAAATTCAGCTTTGCTTTCAGAGGAATAAATTACATTTTAAAATATATTAACATAGTAAGAAGTTATTTTAAGTTGTAATTATATTGTACAATATTAATGTTATACTATATTTTTGATCAAATGAATGCACCCTTGGTGAGCATAAGAGACTTTTTAAAAAAAGCATTAAAAACTCTTACAGACCCTAACATTTTAAAAAGCAGAACAAACAAACTAGTTTCTGAAAGGTAATCGTACATCATGCAATGTGTGCTGTGAAATGCTTTGTTTGTATGTACAGGTGTATAAGGATGCAATCTGGATTACACACACACACACACACACACACACACACAGAGACACTGTAATCCTCAAAGGATTTCTTATTATCCTTCTCTTAACATTGCCACATCTAATCATGCATAAGCTCTAAAGCCATTCCACTCTGCCTTTTACTGATATATATCTAATCATTCTGGCTAGAAAATATAAAACACTTGAATTAATTTTGGTCGAATATTGTTGAGTTGTGCTATGGCTAGGCAACCTCACGGTGCTCTCACCTGTAGCTCATATGTACGACTGGCTCTTTCCTGCTTGATGCGTGTGACCATGCCCTCTTTCAGTTCATCCAGGACAGCATGCAGAGAGCTAAACTCTGACTCCATATCCTCCTGCACTCGGTTTGAATTCGCCTGCAAACACAATTGATGCAGAGTTAAAGTTGCATTGTCTCCTCCATCTTAAAACTGTATTGCTGTTGCAAATTGCTGGTTTAGTGAAATGTGTCTGAACAAATACTGTGCTTTGCAACGTATTTGGGCCACCTGAGAGCTGAAAAAAAAAAAGAGTAAAAAGAGCAGAAGGCCTGCTTTGGTGTTTACCTCTAGGTTCTCTAAACTCTGCTTTAGACAGCAGATGAAATTCTGGATTTCCTCATTCTTTAGAGCCAACGTGGTGATAATCTTCCTCAGTGACTCCTGAAACAGTGAATGAACGCATTTCTGATTCACATACAAGACTCATATAAAACCAAAACAATAATTGGTTGACAATGGCTGCACATGCAAGGTGGAGTCCTGTCTCACAAAGCAGATTTACTCTTATGGTTATATTAGAATTAAAGCTCTTATTACTCTGCTTACTGTGCATGTTTTTTAAGCTCATCACATATAAAGATCACATATGAGCAATTTTTATTTTAGTTTTATGATTTTAAATATTATACATAGAATATATAATAAATTGTAAAACCTGTGTGTTGATGAGTGCATCTTAAACACAATTTGTTAGAAGTCACTCAGACGATACTTTCCCATCGACGTCATTGTGTCCTTGTCTAGTTTTGAGCGTTTCGTGGGGAGACAAGCACAGTCTTGTTAAGCACGTTAGAAGGAGAGGGAACTAATATTACTGAAATTCATACAGGGTTGAGCAGACATGTCATGTTTCATTCTCCTCTCATTCAGCCCACTTGCACTGGATCAAGTCGCTGATGCTGAGGCACACAGGAGCGGCTTTATATCCGGGGCGCCTCCCTGCAGCCAGAAGCTTGTAACAATACAGGCCGGTTTGGGGTTTTCCTGCGCCAAAATTTGTTCTGGCTTATGGATATTCATCTATGACTATACTAAAATGTTATTTCCTCCCTTCAGACCGTTTCCTTGAATATTTTAAAACAATAACCTACTCGTTTCGCGTTAAAAGATGCGGGAACGGGGCGGTTTCTGGTGATTCACATAGGCTGTTGATCAACTTAAGGAAATCTTCACGAACAGGCCTACATCATGCATATACATACCGTGCATATCCAAACGGTGCAAAGTTGTTACTTTGTCCTTTATAAGGACACATGTCCACTAACACAATGGGCGGAGGACGTCACAAGTAAAGCTACAAGCTAACGGTATTTCGTATTTTAGTATCTCTTTTCACGCAGCATCCTCTTTCTTTTTCATCAGAAGCGCGTCGTTTGTAATTTTTCTGTATAAAGTCGGTCGCTTCTTACCTTCTGGTCGTCCATGCTGGCCGCATGCAGCACCTGTTTCAGATATTCTCCGGATTTATATCCCAGGTCGTCCGCTACAGCGCTCCTCCGCTGGTACTGATGTTGCTATGGAGCATTGCCATAGAGCATTGCATCCCTCAACAACTATTAGCAGCAAAGTGAATTCTGCGCAGGCGCACGACATGGATGCTGGGTAATGTGGTTTCCTAATTTGCTATAGGCCCATCACAAATGTGTAGCTGTTCACTGTTATGTCATGTACATTTTTTAAACAAAATATGAATCTTAAATGTGAAGTTTGTTGCCAGTACACACTGGTATGTCTCATAGGTTGAACATATATTTGTCTCAATATGATGAATAATATATAGCCTACATGTCAAAAGTTTGGAATAATTACAATGTTTTTGAAGGAAGTCTCTTAAGCTTAAGGATGAATTTGTTTGATCAAATATTAAGTTTAGAAAAAGTTAAGCATCATGAGACACTGAATAAAAAATAAAATTATCGCCTTTGCTATCACAGAAATAAATTGCATTCTTGTAAATTTTAAGAATATTTCACCATATTACTGATTTTACCATTTTATTCCAAACTTTTGATTGGTAGTGTCCGCATACAATGATGTTTCAAGGCTTTTTGTTTTATATTTTTATTTTGAGGAAGGTTTTGGGATTGTTTTTCAAAATTATTTTTATTTTTAGATCTGTCTTGATTTCTGTAAATATGTTAAACTTTTACCTTAAGTACAATATCAATATATCTAAAAAAAAAAAAAAAATGCACATCATGCACATCAGACAAGGACTGTCTATAAGCTTTTCATCAACATTCAGTAAGGCAAAGTGTATATCTTTTTTTATTTAAAAAACTATTTTGCCTTTCCTAGATTTTTTTATGATCCTGTAATTATTAAATATATTTTAAAAGTAAATATATTTCATAGTTTCTCAGTTAAAATGATGTCATAAAAGATCCATGTAAAATAATGATTAAACAAATGCTATTTAAAATAGTTTTAGATAAATTATAGACATTTTCCAAAGCATTTTATGTCAATTGCCCACATACAGATCATAGATCTGTAGCTTTGGGCCTGAACTGCTGCATTAATATTGTCCCTGCAGACTGCAGCAGCTGTGTAGCACACTACAGGATGGCCAGCTAAACAAAAAATGAGAATATCTGGTGATTCAGCAGTTACGCAAAACTCCATTAAATCATCTTGGAGTAGCAATTATTTTAAGTGCCTAAAGCTGTTGGAACAGGGATATCCACTCAAGCACCTGTTTGATCTCAGTATATTGAAAAAGGATGAATGGAAAATTAATAAAAGAGATCTCCTGTTGTGTTCCTAACCACATGTTCTTTCATCCACTGTATCATGGAGATGAGACGACGGAACTTTGAGAAGTTCAATAGAACAGTAATAGATACAGATGAATAGGTGTCTCTTGAAGCAGTAACAACAGTGATTGCTGAACTTGAGGACCTTCAGTTTAGATCCTGGTTGTAACAACGGTCAGGTGTGTATGTTATGAGGTGATCAGTAGCGGTATCCATAGGGGTCACTGAATCGAAAGGGTTTGATCTCATTGACAGTGCAGTGGAGGTCATGCATGCGTCTCGCTCTGCGCTCTTCCAGCATGAGTCTGCGCGAGCGCTCGCGAGCTGCCTGCTGTTCTGTTCTTTTCTCTGTACGCTTTCGTTTTAGCCACCTGTTGTACAACAGAGCAAGAGGGAAATGCTTTCACATTGGTTTTTAAATACAATTCTACCTCTGTTTCCTGATTTTAGAAGAGCAATATAAGGTATGGTGAACTCACTCTCTGAAGGCCTTCTCACTCTCCTCTCGGCTGTGCAGACAAAAGCCGCTCTCCTTTTCCAGTCTCTTCATCTCCTCTATCTGCTTGTCTTTGAACTGCTGTTCCTGTTTTTTCTGGAGCCAATTTTTATAGGCCTCCTCTGGATCACCACAGTCTCTCTGGCATAACGACAAATTTTATGTGGTTCTTTTGAACTCTCTATTAATGAAAGAATTCTGAAAATGTGTCACGGTTTCCACGAACTATTTAGGGGCACAATGTTTTCAACACTGATAAAAATTAGATATAATATTATTATAATAACAAGAAACATGTGACACTGATGTCTGGAGTAATAGCTGGTAGCTGATCAAATAATAGAAGTATAAAACTATTATAATAAAAATATAAAATAATATTTAATTAAAAATATACAATACATAAGGTAATATATATATATATATATATATATATATATATATATATATATATATATATATATATATATACACACACACACACACACACACACACACACACATAGAAAAGCATCACAATTACTGGTTAAACGGCTCCCCCTGGTGGACATACCCTAAAGTTCATCCTTTCCATTTCCTGGGCTTTCTGAACTCTCCTCTCCTCCAGCAGCTGTTCTCTTTTCCTCATAAGCCATGATCGGAAGGCTAACTCATTTTCCTGACGCTTCTGTTCCTCTTCCTCTTTTTTCTTCAGCTCATCCTGAAAAGGAAGCAGAAGAAGCAGAAAGGAGGACAGAACAGAAACAGGAAATCACATCAGTTTTTCTAATACATTACGACAGAAACTGATATTAAAGCCACATCGCACCTCTTTCGCTTGCCTCTCTCTCCGCTGCTGAAGTTTGGCCAGTAATTCTTTCTGCTGTGATGACAGAGTGAAAGTGGCATGAGAAGGAGCTCCATTTGCAGACTGGACCCTGCGCTTGTTGCCATGAACCCATGCTCCCCTTTGGGACGGTCTTGCAGAACTAGGTCTATTTCGGTGCTTCGGTGGAGGTTTGGGAATGTATAGCGTCTCAGTGCCAGGGGGGAAAGGTGAGCTAGAATTTTGCCTCGGTGAGGAGACAGGACTCTTGCCGAGATGGAGACCAGACTCACTTTGCCGTGAAGATGCTCGCTGATTGTCGCTGTGAGAAACCGGCAAGGGAGGAAGCAACCCTTGACTTTCCACCTCCTTTAGACTCACCAGATCAAACTTTCCATCTTTTTCAACCAAAACCCGTCCTTCCTTCACTCCCTCATTATGTTCATCCTCAGGCTCTCCAATCCCACTCTCCTCTTTTGGAGAGATCTTCAGTCTCTCCATTTGTCCTGACACCTCTTGCTCTTCCTCTAAGTCCCTACATGAGGCATCATTGTTCTCTTGAGCATCAAACTCTTGTGCAGGCACCACCAGGTCAACCAGAGTGTCTTTAAACTGCAGTCGTCTGCGCCGGCCATGGTCTGGTGGATCCTGGTCCTGGAGTTGTTTGTTAGCCTCTTGAATCTTATCCAAAATATATTTCTTTTCTTCATCGAGGTCTTCGTCGTTCTGTAAATGTGGGGAAGTTTCAATGTCGTCCCTGTCAGGATCTAACGCACCCTCTAATGGCTCCATGGGCGTTGGCCACCTTTCATACGCTTCTTCATCAGCCATTTCCTTGTGTTTGTGTACATCTTCTTCAAGCTCTTTGTCTATCTGAGCTTCAATGTCATCATCGTCAGGATCCTTTGTTGGAGAAAATAAAAAACTGAAAGTGTTTAGTTTGAGAAAACCACAGTAAAACAAGTATTGCATTGTGTGCGTTAAAGGTGTAGTTTACCTGAAAAAGAAGATTCAGTCATTATATATATAGAATTTTCCCTTTTTTTTAATTAACTATGCCGTTAAGGAGAGCATGTTTTCTAAAGGGTGAATCAGATGAATAGAGAGTATGTGTTGAATAATGCAGTGCCATGAGACATAGTTCTCTGGGTGAGTGAAAGTGTGTATGGATCTGTGTCAGTGGGGTTGATTTCACACATACAGGTACAGCGTCTGTGTAATAGAATACCACACACCAGAAGACTGTCTTAGAGATATGCCATCATTGCACATTCACACACTCACCTGTTCCTCACTCTTGCTCTCCTCACTGATAAGCCAGTCCAGGTCTTTCTCAAAGTCATCCTCATACTCATCTGGAGTGTTCTGGACTGCAGAATCACTCATTTTCTATTCACTTTCTCCTAAGACACAGCAAATGAAAAAATAGAGCTCATAGAAAAAAAAAAAAAATCTCCCTTCTGTTTAGAAAACAAAAAAAGATAATAGAACCATTTTAATTTGACCAAAAATATTTAAGCAACATTTTTGAATGTAAATGATTTTAAATATGTATAATTATTTGAAAAAATTATTTGGCTATTTATAAAATTTCTTTAGATTTTATCGACAAATTTATTGATCATCCTTAATTCTCACATTAATTTAGTTACATAAAAGCAATTACAATAATATAGGAGAGATACAGAAAGAAAATTCACATAAATGTACAACACACTTGGTTGATTTGTTGGCATGAATGTAGCTAGGGTTAAGTAATATATCATGTCCAAATGCATTACGGCTTTAGATTCAAACTGCTTGGAGTCTCATAAATTAGATGTCAGAGAGTTTCAGAAAGCGAAACACAGGAGTGTAGACATGGAAACAGATCCATAATGAGCAGCATCTGATCCATAATCAGCAAAGGTTATTATAGTTAACTAAAACTTAAACCTTGAAAAAATTTGTTAATTCAAATATAATAACTTGATTTAACTTCATTTATTAAAAAGAACAAAAACTAAATAAAAAATAGCTTAAAACTAAAATAATCATAAAAATAAAAACTACAACAGTATCTTGGTGATACTAAAATAACACTGGTTTACAGAGACAGCTAAAGTAACAATATTCTACATTGCTATCCAATAAAAAAAATTATTTGTAATTCTAAATTGTATTCATTCTTGTTTATTTTACTTTTTTTACTTAATATTTTAAACTTAGACTTTGCAGACGCAGTTTATATAATTAAAGATGAACTTTATATTTAATGTTGTAAATGCCATATATGGCCATTACTGTAAATGCACTGTAATGCCTAAATGATTATAATGTGAAATTTCTGTAATAAAATAACATTTTAACGAGCATTAAGACTAATATTACACCACAAAACCTGGTGGTCTTGTCATTGCATGATATAGTTCACCTATCGTCTGCTTTTAGAATTCAGTTTTATTACTTTCCCGCGCCTGAAAATGTATGCAGCTTACCTCCAAAACTTTAGTATGGTGATGCCTCGCGTTAAGTGCAAAAATAATGAATGATAATTCATTAGCCGGCCTATATATTCAAGAGATCTCTGGTCTCTTCGCGCACCTGTACATTAGAGAGCAGCTCGCTCTAATCCTCTGCTGGCCTCAGCTTCAAAGTAGCATGTAACAATTGTTGCCATAGAGACGCACAACACGGCCTGTCGTGGCAGCGCGCGCATGCGCAGACTCTTTGTAAATGTAGAAGGGAGATCAGCCAGATTTTATCTGTGATACAGTTAGTGGAAAAACAAAAACGATAAAATACAAAAAAAGAATACTTTGGTTTGTTTGGCAAAATCGTTATGAATAAAACAAAAACCTTTATTTCCTTAAAAAAGGTGATGTAAGCAAATAAATCATTTTCTACATCTTTTAATTATACATTATGTGCTTTGGTAATATTTGAATTTTTAACAACCATACCTGTAACGTTTTGCTGACCCTGACACGTTGCCGGCTTTCACTTTTTTTAAAAAGAAAAGAAAAATCACTAGCACAATGACAACAATTATTGTGCTTTCTTACACTAATAATATTATTTAAAAGGTAAATATAACATGACAGCATGTGAATAATAACTTTAAGGTTCTGGCACTGCATTATTAAAATATTTTTTTCCTTTTAATATCTCGGAAGTATCACGAATAGCTCTTATTTTCAAGTTCATGGTAAATGTAGTCCCTATAAGATTAAATAAAACACAGTTAATGGGAGAAAAACTCGATTTCCCATAATACACCTCGAATTACAAAAGTCACGACACGCCTCCGCGAACAGAACCGTTGGAGAAGCTACGTGCAAAACTGCATATAGTGACTTTACACCCATTTATGATCCTCATATCAACTGGAAGCTCGTGGACAGTCACAGTTGTTGTCGCTCAGCAGACAAAATGACTTCTATAGCTTTGTGCACAATCAACAACTCAGCGAGATCAATAGCAAGATTGTGCCAAGTGTCCCGCTCCGCGCATGGTACAGCTGATCTCCACTCTTTCGTAGCCCGTTACTCTACCCTCCGTAAATGTGCCTTTCTTCAGGGTGGAAAATGTTCATTCATAAGAGTGGGAACGAGACAGATGTCTCAAGCATCGCCGGGAAGGATCTCACTCGGACGGTACGGTAGATGTGTATTTCTGGCTGCCGGGGCAGCAGCTGTCACCGGGATCCTCACGGCAGGTGTAAGTCACTTTCAGCGGGCCGAGATGGCAACGAAGATATCCAAGGTTGATGAAGAAGAGGGGAACATACGGGAGAGATGCAAGTCGTTCATGTCTGTACCAGTCACTGACATCAAGGTCTTAGAGCAGAGGAAAGACGCGATGTCTACGAGAATGGAGATTCTCATCATGGAGACACAGGCTGCGTTCTGTAGAGCCCTCGAGGATGTGGATGGAGGCTCGTTCAAGGTGGACAGATGGAGCAGGAAGGAAGGTTCGCTCATTTCTGTTTATTTACTTCACTCAATAATATAACGTTGAACTTTTTTTTTTATTGCTTTAGAACTATTGTGTCTGTGTTTCATTTAGAAAACACTTTCAGAGATGCTATGAGAAAAACATAAAATATATTTACGATAACATGTCTATAGTGGC
The DNA here is from genome assembly GCF_023724105.1 of Carassius gibelio. Lineage (NCBI taxonomy): Eukaryota > Metazoa > Chordata > Actinopteri > Cypriniformes > Cyprinidae > Carassius > Carassius gibelio. Next base: position 10,402,833 of record NC_068403.1, on the reverse strand, counting down.
ACTCAAGGCTCAGATAAAGTAGAGCAAACATGATGGTCCAAAGTCCTAATTTATGTTTGGGTCTACAGGTATATAAGAGCCCATTTCCACCACATAAAGGGGGGGTCATATTTTGGTTAAAGTTCAAATTCTGAGATAAAAAGGAGACATTTTGGTAAATGTATAACTTTTTATAACATAACTTTGACTTTATAATTAATAATTTTGACTTAATATCATAAATGTGACTTTCTGTGTCATAATTATGACTCATAAATGCAACTTTTTCTGTCACAATTATCACTCTAATAATTTTGACTCTTTGTAATGATGATTTTTTGTTTTAATTTCTACCTTTTATCTCATTATTTAGACTTTTTATATCTGTCATCATAGTTTTTCTTAATTTTAACAGTTTGTTATAATTTCTACTTTTTTATTTCTTCTGCTGTATAAATTGTCTCAGATGACGCACTATGCACGTATATGATGCACTATATACTCTTTCATTTCTCTATGAATTTTTTAAGGTCATTTTATCATCCAGAAATGGACTTCCATATCTTATTAAAAAAAAAAAAACTTTCCTTTCCTTTTAAAACCATAATATGATTGGTTAAGTGTCGGGCTTATTTCAAAACATTTCATTTTGACTTAATTGAGTTAATCAAAACTTCGTAATCATAATGCATCTTAGGTTTGTATTGTTGCATTCTAATTATTATTAAGCTATTATTGTGACAAAGATATGTGCTTTATTATTATATATTCCAACAATCTGCTATATAAAAAAGTTAATCGTTCCATAGATCAGTGATTCCCAACAAGGCTTTGGAAATGGAAAGATTAAGATGTGGCTTTGTTAAGCTATAAAACAGAAGCATTCATACATTAAATATTAGCTAGATGATTTGTGCTGGTGTTACATTGTCACAAAACCGATTGTGTGTTTCTCTTGTGTCTAATAAAGGTGGTGGTGGCATCAGCTGTGTGATGCAAGATGGGAAGGTTTTTGAGAAAGCGGGTGTGAACGTGTCCGTGGTGTATGGGAACCTCACTGAAGAGGCCGCCAAGCAAATGCGCAGCCGCGGAAAAGTCCTGAAAGGGAAAGATGGTGAGAGACTGACTTCCTATTTCGAGTTGAATGCAGAGTGTGACTGAAACCAGTTCCTTATATCTACAGTTCCACTTTTAGTTTTTAATTTTGGAATTTGTTTGAACTGTCAGTGGTCTTAAGGCGTTTACTGTGAAGATTTGTCATGCCTCATGGAGTTAAGGGTGATTGAGAGGATGTGACTTCATGCTTTATTGTTTTTACCGGTTAGCACTATCTCTGTGTTCCAGGGAAGCTGCCGTTCTGTGCCATGGGCGTGAGTTCAGTCATACACCCAAAAAACCCCCACATTCCCACAGTGCACTTCAACTACAGATACTTTGAGATTGAGGAAGCAGACGGTGAGTGTTCTTGCCAAGACTTGGAGGCTGTGAGAAGAAAGATGTTGTTATCTGGGACCACCACCCATCACTTTCTCTATCCATCTCCCCCCTTGTCACAGGCACAAAGCAGTGGTGGTTTGGTGGAGGAACGGATCTCACTCCTGTTTATATTGATTTGGAAGATGCCGCCCATTTCCACAAGACTCTGAAGGAAGCATGTGACAAGCACCATCCTAAATATTACCCAGACTTCAAAAAGTGGTAGGAATCTCATTCCAGTGGTGTGTAGTTTGAATGGGGTGTGTTACAGCTGTTATGGGTGTGTGGTGGATGAGCGTTTTATCTTCTGGGTGGATTTGAACTGTTCAGCAATGATAAGATTTCCCATTATTTGCATTTCCTTTTCTGAGACAGATGCTCATTTAAAAGACAAAAGTCTTTAATATTGCTAGTACTTAATTTTGGTATTTTATTTTATAAAAATGTAATTTTCTTAAATATTAGATTAGCACCAGTATTTTCTTCTCTCAAGGTGTGACAATTACTTCTACGTCCGTCACCGAGGGGAGACGAGAGGCATTGGTGGGATCTTTTTTGATGATTTGGATTCCCCCAATCAGGAGGAGGTCTTTAATTTTGTGAAGAGCTGCGCTAAAACTGTGGTGCCTTGTTACCTGCCCATTGTGAACAAACATCTAAACGACTCCTTTACCCCTGAGGAGAAGGACTGGCAGCAGGTCAGGAGAGGCAGGTTGGTTAAAGAGGGAGTCCATACTGATGTAGAGTGATATATATATATATATATATCACGGTTAGGGTTAGGTGTAGGGTTGGTGTAGGGCCATAGAATATACAGTTTGTATAGTATAAAAACCATTATGCCTATGGGATATCCCCATTTTCACAAAAACAAACGTGTGTGTGTGTTCAAAGTTTAGATTAAGAAGTGTTTGTTTTGAGAAAATCTTTTACTTTAATTTAGCAAAGATGCATTAAAAGTTCCATTGTTACAAATTTCAAATAAATGCTTTTTTTCACCTTTTATTAATCAACAAATCCTGAAAAAAGTATCATGATTTCCACACAAATACTGAACAGCACAACTGTTTTCAACATAAGACATGTTTCTTGAGCATCAAATCAGCTTATTACAATGATTTCCGAAGGATCATATGACACCGAAGACGGGAGCAATAGATATGAAAATGCAGGTTTACAATTATAGGGGTCAATTATATTTTGAAATATATTGAAAACAACAAAATTCAAATTGTATCTCATGCAAATTCAGATGGTCTTCAGTCTAGTTAAATTTCTAAAACAATAATATTCAATAGTCATCATTATTCTATATTTTATATAATCGCATAGTTATTACTACATTTGTAATTGCTTTTTGAGTTTAATTTGATGTTTGTCACACATGCCTGTAATATACTAACATGTAACCAGATTCTCTTTGTGTCTCTTAGATATGTGGAATTTAATTTAGTGTATGACAGAGGAGTGAAATTCGGCCTGGCCACACCTGGGTCTCGCATCGAGAGCATCCTGATGTCCCTGCCACTTACTGCTAGGTAAAGGACTTCGTAATTAGCAAACACTGTCATGTTAGCAACTGCCTGTTACTATGGATCATCCTTTTGTCATAACATTTTGTGAATTTTTCTTTACTTATATAATTTAAAGAAGTATAATTTTTCACGTTTTCCCTGAACTACACTTATAACACAAGTAAATGTTTTTCCACACCAGAAAGATTTTCACAACCATTTCCAAAAATGAGCTCATATGATAACTACAGACAATAAAGAAAAATGGGATTCCTCTTGATGTGACCCTTTTAAAAACTCACAGTAATGTTTTGCAGTAAACTTAACATTTCAACTGTCTTTATTGTATTAATCTGTTGTTTAATATTACTAACTCACCCGCCATAAATGGTTCATTTCAGGTGGGAGTACATGCACGAGCCCACAAAAGGCACTAAGGAAGCCGAGATGCTGGAGGTCTTACGGAACCCTAAAGAATGGATCTGATTGAGAGGGAGACCAGTTTAACTAGCCATCAGTATTGGCATTATTAGATACCAAACATATCAGCAACTTCAATAAGTACAACACTGACTAAAATAGACAGGACACATTCTCATCCTTCGACTCATTGATTGTTTTCAGTGACTGACTGCAGCACTGCATGATCACTGCCATTGGCTGTATAGATTCACATGAGATGCAGTTTACTCCCGTGACAGTGTTACTTAGTTACAGCTTTGTTTCTGCTTGCACTGCTTTAATCATGACTACTGGTGTATTCCAAACTTGTAATGGCTTTGGTATGCTGTTTTTGAAGGCATGTGTTGATCGCCTATGTCTAGAGGGTCATGTTTACCGTGAGCTGATGCAAGCACCATGCCATTATTGCTTTTCTTACCCTGTTCATTTTTTTGTGCCTCACTTTAAGGTTGTTTTGTGTCCTGTCATGTGCTAACATGTCCTTATACTTGTACTTTTTTTTTTTCTTTACAGATATTAAAATAGGAATCAAAATTAGGAGTATTCTCAGGACATTATAATGTTTATATTCTGTGTATTACGAAACAAAATAAAGTTTTTATATGTGGTTTAATCTGGTGTACTGATAAATCTGGTCTATTAATAACTTTTCCTGATATAAAAACTTCATGGTTTGTGTTCAAGATTATTTTAGGCATGGTTAATAATATTTGTCTGATGTCTCCAAGGCAACAGAACAAACTTTGTGTCCATTGCAAGTCACTTTAGCGAGTGAATCTGCTAATGAAGTTAATAAGTCATGACAGAACTACCTCTGTGTGCTTGTTTGCATGGAGGCAAAGTAAATCAGGTAGTAAATGTTGAATTTACACTGAATTTTAAAGCAAGTACATTAAATCTGAAGTTTGTAACTTTTAAAAGGGAATACTGTTAGACTTTTTAAATTTTTAGCAGCCATACTAACATTAATCATTCTAACATAATTTGTTACTCAAGAAATTCTCTGTATTATCAATGTTGAGAACAGTTTTGTTTTTGTGGAAACCATTTACATTTTTTAAGGATTCTTTGAATAATAGAATGCAAAATTTGTTTAAACAATCATTTGTAACCATTTAAAGTCTTCATAGTTACTTTTGATTCATTCTCTGTGTCTTTGTTGAATAAATTAAGTGTATAAGAACAAAAAGGAGTGAAGGCCATTACAACTTTTATTACAAACAAAAGTCAAGCTCAATCATTACAAAAAATTACATTTGTTCTTAGTACATGATCTATCTCTGAGTAAGGCTTAAGCAATAAACACCACCACAATCACTCTGAACTACCACAGAAACATCAGCCTGCACATGTACAGCAACATCAGTCAAAGTCTGCCAAACATCATCAGACTGGATTTCAAATGATGGTAGACTTATTTCACATTATCTTTAAAAACACAAACAATTTTAGGCAAAGTGAGACCGTTTTGATTTTCACAAAGCTTTGTTGAGTTCATGCTGGTGATGGATTTTCTTGCATATTTATGTCAGCTGAGCATGTTGTTAATTAACTGAGAATATAAACTCAAACCCAAGAGGATAAACCAAACAGCATTTGCCATTTTTTTCTCTAGTAATTTATCACATCTTACACATCGATTAATATTCCTTTACACATCAGTTAATATTTCTTTACAAAGAGCAGTCTGTGCCTTACAAAGTGCATTCACTCATAGTTACTGAATAAGTACAAATGCGTTGAGTTTTCCCTATTTGTGTTCCCTTTCCTTCTCTCTTTTTTACACACATACACACACACACACACATGCACACACCTGATATTTAATACTGAATATTTCCTTGAGTTTTTCCTTTTAATTTTTTTTAGGGAACTAGGACAGCTTGTTTCCATAATTGGATCCTAATCTGAAATTCTTGAGGTTTGTGTTTAGTGTAGCTGGGCCTGAAGTGAAAACTATACTCTGAGGTAAATGGTGTCCGCTTGCTGTTAAACACACAGACAAGCCCAACCTGATCGTTAGTGTCACATATCCACAATAGTTTTTAATTTCAAGAGAAAAAAATCAGTAACACTTTACCTCAAGTGCATACGTGTTAAAATTCACTGTATGATCTCATGAATAATTGTAACCACAATATTTACCTATTCATTGTTACACTTTTTGAAAATATGCATTAAAACATGATAAACAACCAATTTAAATGTAACAAGGAATCTGCAAATATTGAAATGCATTTTAACTTTGGTTACAATTATAAAACTACATAATGCTTTAAAATGTTTTTTATGAATACCTTTATAATATGTGACCCTGGACCGGTCTTAAGTGTAATTTTTTTTCAAACTGAGATTTATACATAATCTGAAATAAATAAGCTTTTCATTGATGTATGGATTTTGAGGATAGGACAATATTCGGCCGAGAGATACAACTATTTGAAAATCTGGTATCTGAGGGAGCAACAAAAAAAAAATAAATAAATAAACAACAACACATAATTAGAAATTCGCCTTTAAAGCTGTCCAAATGAATTTCTTAGCAATGCATATTACTAATCAAACATTAGGTTTTTATACATTTATGGTAGGAAATTTACAAAATATATTCATGATCTTTACTTAATATCCTAATGATTTATGGTATAAAAGCTATTGCAACAAATATACCCCAGCGACTTAAGATTGGTTTTGTGCTCCAGGGTCACATATAATAAAAGGTTTCAAGTTAAAGTGTTAGCAAAATGTCATTCTTCGTGGGAGAAGAGTAAGCTAGAGTTACTCAGTTGCCACTAACACTTGCATTGTAAATGCAAACATACTTCAATTCTGAGCGAAAACCACAGTGAGAAAGCAAAAGGGTTGAATCAAACCATGTGTAAAAACAGCCTTCAACACACTCAAAATATACCACAATTCCCTTATAAACAACCAGCATGGTAAAGGTAGTCATATTGTTATTTCACAACATTTTCTAAGAGGTTAGAGAAACAAAACACAAGTTATTTACCTGAAAACAAATCTAAAAGAGAGTCTGCACACAGCTCATCTCCGCTTCACAAAAAGCATGCTTCTAGCTCCTTATTAATTACCTCCACAATGGACAATTCATCTTGCTTGTCCTAGAATTCCCAGCTTGGGATGCTTAATATGGCCATTAAATCCTTGGCCACAATAAGAATAAATTTCACAAGGCTGTGACCATGTAAATTGCTCCAAAGCTATGGAGAGAAAAGAAAGCACTGTTGCATAGACCATTTAGTCTACTATGTTTTGCCATTGAACTCATTGTGGCTCGACTGACATGCCAAACCTTAAGCCACACTTACACAATACAACAGTTCAAGGTTAAGTTCATCCAAAATTGAAAATTTGCTGAAAATGTACTCACAAGCCATAGATTAGCTTTGTTTATTCATCACATCAGATTTGGAGAAATGTGGCATTACATCACTTGCTCATCAATGGATCCTCTGCAGTGAATGGGTGCCGTCAGAATGTTTTTATTACGGATAGAGGACTGGTAATTTGGCCAGAAGCAATGGTTTAACACATCTTAATGTTGGATTTGTTTCTTACAAACATGCAGCTGTTCACCGCACAGTATGTTAACTAGTGGACTACAATCATGTGGATTATTGTGATGGCACCCATTCACTGCAAAATAACTGTTAGTGAGCAAGTGATGTAATGCTACATTTCTCCAAATCTGTTTTATTGAAGAAACAAACTCATCAACATCTTGGATAGACTGAGTTTGATGGATTAAATATTGAGCAAATTTATATGTTTGGGTGATCTATCCCTTTCAGTATTGTATTTTCCGAAATGCAAAACCTCACACGTAAACTAAGTGCCCACTTAGTCTGATTCATCATTAACAACCACGATGCTACATAAAATCAGGATTAAATTTGTTTGGTCAATGTTATCAGCAATGCATTATCATTAGTAATTGTTATCCATTTAGCTGAACATGCTAACCAAATCTAACACTTCAACTAGTGGAAAAGAAAAATCAACCCTATATCAAAATTTCATTGAGGCTGTGAATCCAATGCATTGTGATGTCTTTGCAATTCCATAGAGATAGATGGCTTTCGATAAAGGTTACAATGAACCTTGAAGTACAGAATGTCAGTAAACATTCAAATTTACAACTTCCTGAAAATATTGTGCATTTTTTCCCTCTGAAACTGATTATTTACAATTATGTTTTAGTTGTCCAATGAGAGGCCACAACTGACCAAATATTCAGTTCATTTGTAAGATGTTCTGACACTCATAGGACTTACTAACTTACAGTACTTTGTCTCTGGATTTGGACTAGGATTAGAATTCATGCTGTTATGAGTTTGTAAAAATCTCTGAAGTCAACGCAATTCAAAGTTTTAACAATGTAACGGTACTAAGAATAATGTTATTGCGTAAGTTGTTTTCTCTTCACATTAAGTAAAGAAGTTTAGCTGTTCTGCTAGTGCTGGAGTTGAAAAGCCTGTCATTTTAGTAGTGAAGTTGTAAAAAAATACTTCTAGTACTTAAAAAATAAACGGCCAAACGTGTTCACATCCTGCAAAAACATTAGCTATAAAAGAGAAGAGAGACACAGCCGGTAAGGAATGACAGGGTTTACAGTATTGCTATCAAAATGCATCCCTACATGAGAGTGGATAACATGCCTGGAAGACCCGTCACTTTCCATGGGAGATGATAACCGTGTTACTGATGATGTCTTCATATTGTGGTGGAGGCTCTGCTTCAATCTGTATATCTGTATGGCCCACAGCTTCTTCATATGAAGGGGGAGGGTCACCCCGACTGCCCCGCCCAGGTGTGAGGTCAGCGCCTGGGTAGGCGGGGCTACTGTGGGCACTGATCTCTGAGTGAGGACTGATGTCAGGATGGTAGTCCCGACCCCACTGGTCCATTGACACCACTGACAGGGTTGTGTCTCTTTGTGGGCGCCCAATGGCAGGACTCTGCTGGGATCTTTTGCGTGAGTGGCATCTCCAAACTGTGATGGAAACTGCAGCAATGAGCAGCAAAACCAGCAGCAGGGGTAAGATCAGGTACAGGGAATGAACGCCACCAGCGATGGACTCCAGTCCTCCAGGCCTGGGGCTACTTTCACGCTGGTACTCCTCCCAGAATCGCCTCTGTAAGGGTGAATAAAAACAATTAGATTAGGACGTTGTCTGAATTAATGCAGATAATAAGTACAACAAACTCGTTTGTATTGAAAACAAAAACCACACCCTCTTCAATGTCATAAAGACTGATTATCAAGACTTTGCACACCAACACAAAGCAATGACTGTTCACCACAGAACTGACCTGAAAATGCCTTTTGAACGACAATTCTGTTTCTGAATTTGAATTAAAATAGCAAACATGACGTAGAATTGCATTTCAAAACATTTCAGACTGTAGGTTTAAGTAAATTAATTAAATTAAAGAAATTATGGAGAAAATGTTTAACTTTTAAAGTTTGTTAAGGCAAACTTTGAATCTTGACTTGTTTAAAAGTTTTGAAGAAAGTAAAAAAAAAAAGCCCTGAAGTTTGAAGGACAAATGGACAGAGAGAATGACAGATTGAAATGAGACCTTATAGAAATTTGCATTCAGTTATTCTATCGTGTTTTCTATCTGAACACTTCATTGTCCAGAATTAGGGCTCCACAATTAATCAAAATTAAATCACAAAGGCAATAAACTAGGCAGAAGCAGTGATTGTCACATGTATGTATCAGTAAAGCACAAAAATATTTATCCAAAGGCCAGAGGGCGCTCTTGTGCTGAAATTCCATATATGCCCCAAAGAAGAAATCCGCTGCAGCTGAATAAACAGAAGATTGAATCACTGTCATTTATTCAACGTGACTAATAAACACATGACTACAACAATATACGTTTTATCTGAGTTCTTCTTATAATCTTCATCATAATAAAGTACATCTATAATGAAATACTAATAGACATAGCCTCTATCACTGCTTAGAATGCAATTAAATATTGTGTGCCTTAATTACTCTGTTTAAGAAGCCACATCATCTCACCGAAGGATTTATTTTAAACACTTGACTGACATTATGAAGTGAATTTGTAGTTAAAATGTTTTTAAATATGGTATTTTCACGTGCTCTCAGATGGAGCAGCATTTACTACACAGAACCGAAGTTCACAGAGAAGATACGCAAACAGCTGTCATTATCACAAACTATTTTGCCGATTTCATAATCCTACAATTATATTGTCTGCGATTATGAAAATGCTTTTTGAACTACAATTCAGTTCCTGAATTTAAATTAAACTAGCAAACATGATGTAGAATTGCATTTCAAACTATTTCAGAATGTAGGAAGTTTAAATGAATTAAATTAAAGAAGTTATGGAGAAACCAAAATGTATTTTTAACTTGTAAAGTTTGAGGCAAACTTTGAATCTTGAGTTGTTTAAAAGAACCGGCTTTACTGACTAAACGCGCATAACAATCGCGTTAGATTAATCATGCAGCCCTATCCTGAATGTATTACATTTTGTTACAATTTAGTAAATTCTTCTTCCAATTCATGATTCAAAAGGAAGCCTGAATGCCTGAGGCTGAAAGGCTTTATGAGGTTTTACACCTAAATAAAATCTTGAAGGTTTAACATTTGAAAATCAATAAATAAAGAGTGCCATATATTTTTATCTTGTCATTTTAAAGTTTTACTATAAAATAAAGTGACTGTTATTTATTTTCCTTAAATTCTTTTGATTTTTGATTTAGTACAAATAACAATAAGCCATTTTTGACCAAATGTGCTTTTTCAATCACAATCATCAGAGAGAGAGAAATAAATAAATAAAAATATATAATTATATTTTTCCCCCAAATCATTCAGCCCTACCCTAGAATCAACAAGGGCACACATTACGTAAAAACATACTGACTTTATCACTGTTCTGTTATTTTGTGTAAACAGTGTAAATGCCCACAAACATCTTTCAACTGAATGATGCATAATTAACCATCCTGAGAAAATGTGTACCCACTGAGCCTTTTCCTGTCGATAATGCTCACTTCCTGCCTAGAGGAAATGCCTCAGACTCGAATGGCAAAAGTTGTGTTCAAGTTCATGCGAAAACATTAACATGCATCTACTCCAAACTCACCGTTTTCTCATCATTCTCAAATGCCTCCCTGGCTTCTTCATAACTGCAGATTTCCTCCCTGCATTCCCGCTGAATGTTCCCCTGTTTCATCTCCTCCAAGAAGAAGTTTGCTCTTGGGAGCCTCCGCAGCACCGAGTGCGCGGCATCTGCTGGCAGGAACACTGGCAGAGATACAAACAATAAGCTCCAGCACAGAAACGAGGGGGGCTATGACCATCAAAGTGACTTGTGGCACAGGGAAGCTTGTGAAAGAGTAGCCTACTGTTCCTCATCATTGAGAGCGGGAGAAATAAAACAGATGCTATATTGTGATGCATAATTATCTGATTAGGCATGGATTAAATATTAGAAGCACTATATAAGTCAAGACCCCTGTTGACAATCTGTGACTAATACTAATGGGAAACTATTGGCAGGAAGATGCATCACCGTTATGTGACATCCATGAGATCACAAGCTGGCTCAGCATACACACCCACTACATATCTTAGCAACGTTAAGAAACAAAAAGGCATCCTTGAATATATCACAGTTTCTGGCAGAAATGAAAACTATAAAAAGACTCACCGGCTCCCATGATTCCTGCAGCTTTTCAAATAAGTCAACTGGACCTTGGGAACGACAGAACAGAAGACCAGATTTAATCAACGACCACCCATTTACAGCATTTCACTTTTGCTCAAGCATTTTCACTTTCTCTAAACAAAGTCAAAACAACAGCAATATTCTCGATGAAATTCGGCATTAGACACTACAGAGCAGTGTCCATATGTTAAATCACAATAAATATCACAAATCTGTCCAAAAACATCAATCATTTTGTATGGCTCAAGGATTGTTAGCTTAACGTACTAACGTTAGCATGAACAGGACACAGTCAACCATTATCAGCACACGAATAAAAACTGGTATGTTTTTGACGAGCACAAAACGACTGTTACTTCACAATACAGAAACAAAAAGCTGCCGCGTAGAAACGTAAAAAATAAAATGAAAAACATGAAAGGCATACAAAATTGTTCGTTAAATCAATCCCTATACGTTATGACTATCGACTGAAGCTTGTCGATGCGGTCTTATACATAAAAACGGCACAAATTAAAATAACCATCGATGCACACAAAACTATGTGTTTTGTTTATAATAATTAGAAAAGGCTACAACTTTAAATTAGATGAACAAAATAAACAAAAACTGTTTACCCGTTTCCACCCAAACGTGTAGACCGTCCCAATGTCCTGATTTGGCGCATGCGCAGTCAGGAGTCAGAATTAACTGGATAGGAACGAACCATGGAAGGAACTCTAGTAATAGTAAGTCGTTGACGCGAACATACAGGGGTATGAGTGGGATTAAAGAACAATAACGATTTTTTTATTTGTAGACATATGACACAGGAAGGAATAAGTAATGTTTATATGGGCTTTTTAGGTAATAATCCCTTGCCAGAAAACACAGTGAATGTGAGAAACAAGTGAACTAGCCTATATAAAAGCTAGATCTTAATTAGTTGTGATTAACAGTTTATTCCGCCGGTTGTGCCTATACAAGGTCTTAACTGTTGCTGTTTATCTCATGTTTTTCCACAGTTTAATTTAATTTACATTACAGTGTGCTTCAAAAGTAGGCTACATTTGCAGGCTATCAAAATTCAACGCAATGGATTTTTTTTTCGTGTAAAAAAATACAAATAAACAAGTAGCCTGGCCTAAAAGCAATAAAATGAAATATATAATAAATAATAAAAGGCATAAAATAAATAATAATAGGCATACATAAAAAAAGTATTACATTTAAACAAAAGTTATTAAGATAAACAAATGATGAAGAATGTGTTATAAGTTTAGTGATGGACATACAGACTCATTTACTGTCCCTGATATTGTGGTGGACGTTTACTGCTATCAAAGTAATTTTGCTCATTTTCTAATTAACAGGGATTTAATAACTCAGTGTGTGTCTTTTTGCACTATTATCTTGAATAATGTCTTTTTGGGGGCTATAGCTATCATTTTCTTCTCTCTCTCTGATTAGAATCGGCAATCAATGATGAGTTGCTAGAAAGCACATTTGGCCTAGCCTATGTCTTTAAACACACTTTTATATTCTGTATATAAAGGTCAGATATTATTCATTGACTCAGAGAAGAGGCTGTTAAATGTGACTATGTAACTGAGGCAAGTTTGAATTTTGAATATCTAACCTTGACAGGGAACTGTATGACACAACATAAAAGAGTGCAAAACACACACAGTATATCAATCTCTATATTATTACTGTCTCTTTCACATAACCCTTGATAATGATAATGTAAAAAAAAATAAAAATAAAAAATAATTTATTGGACTGAATAGATGAGAGGAGAAAAAGACAAAAATAAATAAACAAATAAAAACTGCCAGTCTTTTACATTCTAAATGAATTATTCACCTTCAAGGCAACCCAGTATTTCTGACCTGTTAAACAACAATCATTCATTTTAACTCAGAATTAATTATTTTTATTTATTCCCAGATGAAAAGCTCATTCATGATGAATTGAAAAGTGTTATTGAATTTGATGTTTAATCTTGCTGTTACAGTGAAGTTAAGGACGAATGTGAGTGTAAATCTTGTGAATAGAACAAAGAATGTATTAAGGGTGGTATTTTTTTTCTTTACACTTTTGTTAGCAAGGCCAAGCTGTTGATGGTGTTAAGAAGTTTCGGGTGTCTTTTGTTGATAGATGTTCCAATCATGAACAAATTATGGATTTTCAGGCTGAATGCACATTGACCATAACCTACACTAAATGGAGGATACTGATGTGAATTTCACGATTACTTGTCGAATGATATGCAGTTTATCTGAAAATATCAGAAAATGTTATCAGAAAATAATAAATAGGCCTATTTTTAATGAACAGTTTTAGATAGGCTACATTATACACCAGTTCATTTTGGGGTTAAATATGTAAGTATTTTCCCTTTCACACAAAACATTTGGATGGCATTCATTTCATGCAATCCAGGACTCAAGTATGTCTCTCTAATTATTCTAAGAAAATTACTGTTTGAAATAATACACATCGCTCCATATGTGTTTTTGTGAGAGCACAGCACAGATAAAAGAAGAGGGAGAATGGGAGAAAATAGCAAATGATGGAAAAGAATGTGAGAGAAATATGCCACCATAAATGAAAGGCAGTGTGACAGGACGTCCGACTCATTTCCGTGAATCGATTCTTTTGAACATTTCCCTTCAAAAAACAGGATAAGAAAACGATTCTGCGAATCGAGTCATCACAGTTCCTTCCATGTTACATAAGATTATTAAAATGGTATAAATCTCTTGACACGTTTATTATGTTTTTATAGCCTAGCCTACTATTGAGTAGGCCTAGCAATTTTTTAATAGGCTATAAGCATTTGACCTAGTTTATTTTGCTGTCTGTAGCCATGGTTCACCTCACAAAAAGCATACAGGGGCCTAACCTAAATATAAGTTGTATTTACAATAAAGTATCTCTTGAATGAAAAAGGCTCTGCATGTAGTGTTCCTCATTTTGTTAGCAGCTTTGCTAAAAGTGTCTATTAAATTAATGGACTAAATAAATAGGCTACACAAAACAAATAAATATTATTTTCCCCACATAGACATACAGGTGCATCTCAATTAATTAGAATGTTATAGAAAAGTTCACTTATTTCAGTAATTTAACTCAAATTGTGAAACATATATTAAATAAATTCAATGCACACAGACTGAAGTAGTTTAGGTCTTTGGTTCTTTTAATTGTGATGATTTTGGCTCACATTTAACAAAACCCTTCTTTCCTTCTTCCTTCTGCCGATCAGCTTTTTTCATTTCCTTTACCAGCAGGATTTGGCACCCCTACCAAGTATTGAGTACATGTAAATGAACATACTTTCCAGAAGGCCAACAATTCACTAAAAATGTTTTATTGGTTTTTATTCTAATTTGTTGAGATAGTGAATAGGTGAGTTTTTGTTAAATGTGAGCCAAAATCATCACAGTTAAAAGAACCAAAGACTTTGCACTGTGTGCATTGAATTTAATACACAAGATTTACAGTTTGAGTTGAATTACTGAAATAAATGAACTTTTCCACGACATTCTAATTTACTGAAATACACCTGTATTATATTTCTATCATTATAATTGGTTTGGCTTCTGAATCAATTTAGTTTTTTCTCTATGAATCTAATCATAATAACCTCAGGCTAATTGTGTTTCGGCCGGTTCGGTTCAATCTGTCGGTGATTCTGTTGTTCATTCGCTCGGACAGTTTCATTTGTGTTCGTAAACGAATCACTCAGACTGGGTTTGAAAACAGGGCGTTCTAGCTAGGCACTAGGACCCTGCAGGTGCAGCAGAGATTTTTTTTAATAATGTGCAGTGCAGTCGCGTTCTCAGGAGCGCGAGGGCTGCTGCTACAGCGTCCCTCTCGCGCAGCTGCTCCGCATTCTTCAAAACACTGATCGCGAATACGGATCCAAAAACATTGTCTGGGATCACAGTTCGAGGTTTTCTCCGCGACGCAACGCAACATCTCTCCTCCTCATCACCAGCGCATCCAGCCGACATGGCCTCATCCGTGAGCGGAGCGGAGGAAGTGCGCGTGTCGGCGTTGACGCCCCTGAAGTTGGTGGGTCTGGTGTGTATTTTCCTCGCGCTGTGCCTGGATGTTGGGGCCGTTCTGAGTCCGGCGTGGGTCACCGCGGATGACCAGTACCACCTGTCCCTATGGGAGTCGTGCAGGAAGCACGCTGCCTCCGTGGACTGGCTGTGCGACAGCACTCTGGGGCAGAAAGGGACCGGTGAGACCCGCTACTTTTGTAACTTTGAAATAAACAATGTTCAAGAAGGATGGGCTGCCCATACATATTTTCAGATGAGGTGGAAACAAAGAAGGACGCAGTGTTTTTAACTTTAGTGAGCTCTGCAGCATGGCCCTGGAGGTACATATTTGATTTATGAGATAACAAAAGGGGCCCTTCGCTCCCTAGCGCATCATTATCACTCATTGTTCTGCTCATGCTTAACCAGCCCTTTCTAAATACTGAGAAAATAGCAAACAATTTGCGTTTTGCATTTCTTTGTCAGATTAAAACAAAGGTGACAAGTAATTTTAAATCTTATTAGGCTACCAACGATTGGTGTAGACAGTTGAATTTAATAGTTAATACTATGTAATAAGTAACTACATATAATGTATAGATAAAAAGTTACTGTTGGAGTATTTGCTAATTATTAGCCAATCACAAGGACTTATTTTTATGCACAAGACTAAATCCCAGTGATACTAGTTAGTTCAAAGGAAAACAGCTTGGAGCTTGAGCTAATGGTTTTGGGTGAAAAAACAACCTTCAATTCGTCCTGTTTAATAAAAGGACTCTCCAGCCTACAGCAAGTCAGGGTTAATCTAATTACAGAGACAATGTTTGTGAAGAATGCTTCATTAAGTAATTGCTATCGATCCTTAACATTTACTAGGACGCTGTATTTTATTCACGGCTTGTTTGGCGGAAGGGCTTTTGGATGATGTGGGAATGTGTGATGGAATCAGTGGTCCAGCTGGGGTTTCATTCTGCTTTTGTTGTCTACAAAATGAGCCTTTGTTAAGGTGTCCTCACCGGCCAAGGAGTGAGGTTAAGTTTGAGAGGAGAGCTCCCTAGAGGCTCTAATGTGGACAGATTAGTTACCAAGGAAACAAGTGCTGCATTCTAGAAATGTCATTTTGCCCCGAAAAAGAAACTTCCTTGCTGGCGTCTGTGAAAGTTTACTAGTGAATAAATCGCAGTTTGGGGGCACTTCTCCCTCCATATTAATTTTTGTATGTTGGCAGAGCCACATTTTTAAATAGTTAAGTCACAGACAGCCAAGCTCCGTTAAGATGTTATTTTAGCTCTGGTTGGCAATAACAACTTGTTGGGCTCTGGACCTTGTCCCGTCATTTTTAAAAAGCACAGTTTGACTCCATATAAAGTCATGAAGCTCCAGTCAAAATACCAAAGGAGCGGCCTGGGTGCCTGTCTTCCCTTTTGCAGAGCATTATTGATTTTGGGCTTTTCTGTAATCAGTCATTCCATTTCCTCTGTGTTTTCTCTGTGTCATGCATCGTGCATTAAACTAAATCTCATTAGCTTTGCAATTACCGGCTGACTCCACAGCCTGCTATACCAACATATTTGCTTGCTAACCTTTCATAGACTCCAGGGTATCATTTTAAGTTCATCTCTGTCAATTAAACAACATCGATGTGTTAACAGAAACGCACTCCCTACTTGCACACAGAAATCCAAGGTTGTGAAAGCTCTCGGGGAGGGATAATCACGAACAACAGGAATGTGGCGAAAGTGTGTGAGAGTCTTTTTGTGCTGATGTTATGCTCGACTGGAGGAGAGGCAGCAGTTCAATGTAGAGTCTGCGGCGCAAAGTACACACTGATTCCTCTTCCCGTCTGCGGATGGCGAGGAATGTGGAGACACTGTGCCTTACTGATGTAAATCAGTCTATGACATTGGACTTCTTTCTCCCCTCATCACGGTATCAGATTGAAAGAACTAGCCAAGAGGCACTTGCTTGCTGAAAAAGAGATTATAGTAATGAATGTTTGATTTTTATCTCGTCTCCTCATTTCCATCAGTCCTGCAGGGTTTTTTGGAGAAGCTCCATTCTGCCAGAGACCCCTCAGACGTAGACCTCAAGGTTACATAAAGACACTCTCGGGATGATTCGCAGACTTTTGGTGGCGATCCAGAGGGGCTGGAGGTCGAGGTGTCAGAATTGAGCTTTTATATAGAAGCGAATATCATCAGCTCTGTTTTCATACAATACATGTTTTCATATTTCTCTCCAACTTCCTGTGGTGACAGACATATTTATTGTGGTAAATAAACCTTATTTGGTAAAACAGCTTTGTTTATGTTTAAAACTACAGTATAGGACGATGGAATGAAGCAGAGCCCAGAGCAGCTCCCAGCCATTTCTGAAAATAATGTTTTGACATGATTTAGAGCTAGAAATGATTATTTCCCAGCAGAAAAAATTATAGATCATTTTCCCAAGCTGATGAAAATCTTTCTATTTACAGATATCACTGTGTAATAACAAAACCCTGTGACAGGATCCAGGGCTTTTATGGTTTTATTTAAACAAACAGCCATAAATGTCTTAGGAAATATTCTTTGTTCAGCAATTTATCACTTGATGACTAAACAAAAACATTATCATAATTTTGCTTCTAATCTATTATTAATTTTTCTAACTTTCTTGAAAAACTAAATATAAGACATGGAGAATGCCATAGTTTGCTGTTGTTAGCCTCATATACAGTATAGTAATGCAAGACAACAAACCACAAACCCTTTACATTATTAATGACCAGTGGTTCCTGTAATGTTCTTGTAAATTGTGTAACAGTACAAACACACTGTGTCTATGGTTTTATTTATTGGGTGGTGTTGCAAAAGATTGTTTTCTTACCCCTGAATAATACAAAGTAAATGAAAACTTTTATATGTAGATTTAGATTTTTAGATGCAAGGTAGCCCTATGAAAACAGTAAATTATTTAATGAGTGTGTCATTGAATCATTTACTCAACCGATTCATTTAGACAAATTGATTTATAATCAAATCACATGAATATCCTTCCAAATTAGTCATGAATCATTTAATGATTTGTACATAAACACTGATTAATTCAGGAATGAAACAAGTGACTTTTTATGAGTGAGTCACTGAATAATGTATTCAACGAATATTTTAACAAACACTGATTCGCACTGTCCCAAATGGCATCCCAAATCCTTGTAGTCTGAGTCCACACTTTTGTGGCATAATGCTGCTTCGAATGTCAAGTAGAAGTGCAACATGAATTGCACATGAAGTGTGCCATTTGGGACAGTCCCATTTATTTCTGATTCAACACAAATGAGAGTCCTATTTGCTCAACTGATTTGTTCACAAATAAGGAATCATTCATGATTCAAAACAAATAAATTTCATATGAGCCAGTCATTGAAATTATCCACTCAACCGATTCATTAATGATTCAAAGAAGTCATTGAATCTTTTACTTTGATTCCTAAAAAATTGAGAATGGCTTTGTTTGTATATGTTTTTTTTATTTGTATTTTTTATTTTGATGGATCATATTTGTCTCTATATGTAAGCTACTCAATGTTAACTAATTTAAAGAATTTGATATGCTGAGAAATAAATTTAATATGACAAATTAGAAAAAAATGACTCCTCAGAGTCACTCCTCAGAGATCGTTTACTCATAATGCGTTTCCCCTTTGCCTACCTAATGAGATTAATCAGGAGTCGTCCCGAAGTACTTGTGAGATTCCACACATATAGTCTCATGTTGTCCGATATGGAAGCAGACATACTGTGGCAGGCACCTCCTCTCTGTCTCTCTCTTTTTCCTTGACCCCTCCCTCACTCCTGTGTTCAATGGAGGATTCAGTGCTATTTCTGGGCCATACTCTAGCTGAGTGTCTCAGAGTGCTTCAATGAAAAGCAGAAACAAGAGGGACTGAAGGAGAAAGAAAGGGAGGGAGGAATACATTAGGTGATGCCCCATTTAGCCCACCAGAATTGTCGATAAGCTCTATGCTGCCCATAGAAGTTAATTATTTCAGTTACACAAACCCAAGATGTAAGTGTTTGGGTTAGCCATTCTGTAGGCATGTCGGTATTGACATTACAGCGTGTTAAGAGTCTGTTAAAGGAATCATTTACAAAAATATTATAATTGTGTCATTGTTTACTGGTCTTGTAACACTTTACAATAACAAGGCTCCATTTGTTAACTACATAAGTTAAACAAACAATGAAAATGACTTCTGAAGAATTTATTAAATCCAAAAGTCTGAAAATATTATTTAAAGTACCGGAGTAAAGATGAACTAACAAAGAAACAAGACAAACCAAGACCATGACTAATATTAACTAAGATTAATAAATACTGTAAAAATGTATTGCTTATTGTTAGTTTGTCATTTTTAGTTTATTGCATTAAAGGGATACTTCACCCCAAAATGAATAGAATAGTCCATCTCCCATCAGTGGTTCAACTGTAATGTTATAAAGTGACAATAATATATTTTTTATGCTACTAAAACAAAAATAATGACTTTATTCAACAATTTCTTTGTCAACAGTCTCCTCTGTGTCTCTCCATATCACTGTATGTTGCGTATGCTCTTCTGTATCAGCCACACCACAAGGGTGCACTGTTTCTACGAGTATTTATGCTTTGGTTTGAAAGAAAACTGAAGCTGAAGGCTGATACAGAAGAGCATATGGTTATATGGAAAGACACAGAAGAGATTGTTGACAAAGGAATTGAGAGTGTTATTTACTTGGCAGTCTATGGGACAGTCTCGACAAACAAAGCTTTTACGGGTTTGGACAACATGGGGGTAAGTGATTAATGACAAAATTTTAATTTTGGGGTGGAGTATCCCTTTAACTAATGAGAACTAAAAGTGTTATTTCTCATCCATATTCCATTCCATTGGTTTTTAAGGAACACAAAAGAAGAATTTCCGAATACTATGTTTGTTGCTGTTTTCTGTCCTGTGTGAATGGAGACTGAAGATTTCAAGGTTCAGGAAGGACATGAAAACATAGGAAAAAATGGTTCATCGGACACTGTATTCCAAGTCTTCGGAAGCCATAGAATACTTTTGAAAGAGACAAAATTTGTGTTACAATTTTCATTTTTGGATAGTTAAGTCTTGAAGGTTTCTTTAGCACATTTAGTAAATGACGCATATAACCCCATGAGAATTTACTTTCATCTGATATAATGTTTATATAATATGAATATAATGTATGGAGAGTAATACGATATGGAACTGATCTGTTGTGTTTTTGTGTTGATTTAATGCAGACTGGCAGATCGCCACATTGGCTTTGTTGTTGGGTGGAGCGTTCCTTATCCTCCTTTCCTTCCTGGTGGCACTGGTGTCTGTCTGCATTCGCTCCAGGAGACACTTCTACCGACCGGTCGCTGTTATGCTCTTTGCCGCAGGTGAAATAGACACAACCGTTGCTCACACACACACACACTTACATTGAAGACATTAATGAGTTGGCTTCCCATTTCTGTTTTCCACATTAAATTAGGGTTCATGTATTATGAATCTGAAATGTGTTGTTGGCTCTAAGACGCAACTGCTGCGGCTAATGGACCAGGAAACAGCAAATGCATTATTTTTCCAAGCCACATCACACAGCTGCTTCAGTAATCTTTTGTTCTCAATATGAACGCATCACAGGGAAAACATGTAAGGTATATCTGAAACAGACATTTTCGCATCTCTTTTGAGAGGATTTTTACATCGATTTGAAGTCACTTCACTTTGTTGAGGAACTTATCAAGAAATAAAGTCTATGGAGGTTTCAGAAGACTTTTAATGTTCTTAACCTACTTTTGTCTCTTTGATGATTGCAAATTTCATTGCCAGTGCTCTTCTGTTTCTCACAGTGGTCCTGCAGGCCTGCTGTTTGGTGCTATATCCCATCAAGTTCATCGAGACCATCAGTTTGAGAATATACCACGAGTTTAACTGGGGCTACGGTCTGGCCTGGGGGGCCACCATCTTCTCCTTTGGAGGAGCGATTCTCTACTGCCTAAACCCCAAGAACTACGAAGATTACTACTAAACATGCTACAACACCCACAATGCACTTCAATGTCCTCTTCACTGTTGTGATAGCAGCTCATGCACTGAACATTCGTTCGGAACTGTCCCTTGACTTTGCAAACACACACAAAGACCCTTAAAATGCAGGGCAATGCCGAGCTGTTAGATGCATAGATTTTAATTATTTTTCCCTCAGATTACTCTATCACGCAATTAAACCCCACCATCAAACTCTAGTTCTTTTTCTGCCTGTCATCTCTCTCTCTTCTCATGTCAGTCTAACACCTCTGATCTTTTTCTGACTACCAGATGAGCATGTGTGTTCACAGGAATACTGCCAGTCTGAGATGTAATCAGTGGGGAAACCTCCATCTGTGGTGGGATCTGAAACAATGCAGACAGAAATCTACAATTCTGACAGAATAAAACTGTCATGATAGACATGTTTTGAGGCCAGAAAGATACAAGATAGAGGGTTTAAAGACCAAATGAAACCCAAATACACCCAAAAACAAAGTTAAAAAAGCTTGAAAAGAGAAACAGTGTTACTGGTACAGTAAAGTACTAATCAGCCAAACTAAAGACTGTAAAACTGTTAACTGATCAAAAAGATCTTATGCTTAAGGGGTTGTCATGTTGACATGATTTTGCAGGCAAAAAAAGGTCCATGTAAATCGCTTTAAGTCGAGTTCAAACCAAGAAGCTTTGTGTTACTCAGCGTGAGGAATTTGCGCGACCGACTTAAATACGAGCTAAATCTGCCATATGTAGAACTCACGACTGCACGGATTCCTATTGGAATTAATGGATTTCGCCACAAAATTTCACTGATCAAAATTAAATATTTTTAATGGTAAAAAAAAAAAAAAAAGGTCCATAGTCTACTGTCAATAATGTAGTTATTTATGAAGCACGACTCAAATAAATTTTCAACCAAGCAACGTTCTGTTGGCCAATGTGGCGAATTCATATGACCAATTTGAAAAAGTTGCTAAATATTTCACTCCCGTGTGAAATTCTCCATTGATTTGGATTTCTACTGAAATTATCATTTTTAATTCGAAAACATTGTGTTGGTCAATGTGGCGAAATCACAACTAATTTGGACCCATTGTAAAAATCCACACTCCCGTGAAATTTCCCTTTGCGTGGATTTGCGAGGAAAATTTGCCGAACAGTAAATAAGACCACACATCCCAGCATAATTGCTCTCATAAAATGCTAAGAAAAACTGATGCTACTTTAAGCACAGATCATGTACATAGCACATGAATTGTCACCATACAGTTAATTTGTGCACATCTGGAAACATATGCATATTCAGTTTAAAAGGGATTTGGTAGAAGATACTTTGCATTGTAGAAAACCTAGGTCTTGTGTTGTAATCAAGCCTTGCATATAGACTAGTATCTGAAGAGTGATTATTAGTCTTTTGCATAAGTATCCACACAGGTGGTTAAAGGCAGACTGTAGGGTTGTTGTTTTTTAGCACTGTCAGTCTGTTGTGTGCATGTTGGTGTGTCTGAATGAGGGCGCATGTATCGTTTGAGTGATTGCGTGCTTTCTGTTGGGATTTTTCTGTCCCGAATACAGTTGTGACATATTGTACTAATTTATATACTAACCAAATAAACATATAAAAAACTAACAATGTGGTATGCTCATGGTTTTGCATTCGAAAGATCTCAACATCAGCATATAGTCACATAGAATCAGATCCTTTATTAAGTACAGCCACTTGAGGCATTTGCACAGGAAATCAACATCTTAAACACAGAATACAGTGTGGCATATGCATAAAAGTACCAGGTATAGGTTCATATGCAGATCTTGTAGTGTTCTTCATTCATAAGAAGAGTGAGCACATACAGTGTAAAGTCTACATTAAAATGATTCAGCCCCTGCTTATCTCAATAAATTTATCATGTTGTGAAAGAAGCCCCGTATGCGGGATTGTTTGTCGGCTTTTTCCCTGTGTAAACTTGGCAGTCTTCTTCTGCTTGGAATGGTAGCTTGGTAAACCACACCTCCTCAATATCTGGAAGCTCCTCCCTCTCCTAAAACCACACCTTCTCGGTCCATTCCAGCACCAATTAATCATTTCCATTGTTTCTGTTAAGTCACCGTACTTCGTCTTTTAAAACATTTTTCAGTAGAAAAAAAAAAAAAAAGGAAATACAAGTGCAGGATGCTCCTTAAGAGGTAACACTGCTTCTGATTGGATAATATTTAACTAGAGTAGTTGTCTCTTCTTCTGTGGGGTACGGCTCAGTTATTGCTGGGTGAAGCTGAGGACAGAAATTGCCAAATGAAAGGCGGGACTTGAACTTTGCGTGATGGAACAGAAGATTAGTAGGAAGAGTGAGGTTCATGGCCTGTCGGAAGAGTCGCGGTGAAGTCGGCTCAAGTGTTGCGTGGCATCTCGCACTGTTCACAGCGGTGCAGAGCGGGGTGGTTAAGAAACGTGCAGCTTTCACAGTTCCACTGAGCGCCTTCAAAATCCTCGTCCCTCTGTACGACCGGAGGCTTCACTAGATAGAGGAGACAAAACATTATGAAACGGCATGCACACATTTATTTATTGCTGCTGTGAGCTACACTTGAAGGCTTGAGGAAGATCTAGTGTTCTGCCATGCCCATAGCCAATTTGGGCCACTGGCCTCACATAGCAACAAAAGAGTGATGAAAATAGAACCAGGGTGCAAGAAACACTATATCATCATAAGCAACCCAACACCCTCCACTTTACTGGTGTAGTCAGAGGTCAGGACAAATCTGACAGGATATTCAGAGCAAAGAGCTCATTTTAGCTCAATGGAGGTTAGTCTAGATACTGTAAGACTATTATGAGATTTTTAATGAAAGCCACATCTAGGCAAATTCTTACTTTGCAAAAGGAACAAAACTTGTAACTTAAGGTTCAATTCGTTAACATTAATGTATCAAGTGTCCAGTACTAAATTTTATTTTATTTTTTTTCATAAATAGTAAATAGTGATGCACTGAAATTAACACTCTTCAGCCAACAAAAAAACAAAAAAACAAAAAACAAAAGATTTAATAATCAATTAACCAAAATAGTTAATATATAATGAATTTCTATTCTAAATGTTTCTATTTATGAGTGTGTGTGTGTGTGTGTGTGTATATATAAACATTTTTTTAATTTTTTTTTTACATTTTCGGCCAAATCTTTTCTCTTACCAAAATTTTGGAGCATCAATAAACTCACAAGATTTTTTGAACAGCTCCAACTTCTACCACCTGACTGCTGCAACAACATGCGGAAAACAATCAAAATGACAGCAGCTTTAGCCGCTGTAAAAAAGTACTTATGCAGTTATTTCATAATATTTCTGTTCAATAATTCCTATAATTGTCTTCTTTTAATGACTTCATTCAGGAATCATCTAAAAATAAACAAGACATACAATACTAATGTAGCATGCACACAGCACACGGTGAATAAAAGTTTTTTTTTTTTTTTAATAGACATTTGCATGTAGAACGTCGTTGTTTTCATCTAACAATTACAGTAATTATGACATGAACACAGCATTCATCTGAAATGTTGAAAATGTATTAACAGATGTAGAAATAAATAAAAATTAATAAATGCTTGAAAAAGTATTTTTCAGTTCGGGTTCATGATACCTAATGCATTAACTAATATTAACTAGGGCTGCCCCCTAATAGTCGACTAATCATTAGTTGACCAAAATTGTATTAGTCGCAGAAAGAAAGAAAAAAGCTAACTTGCTCTTAAAATAGGCTACTCTGTCATTTTTGGTCATATAGATAAGAGTAATACAACTTTGAAATATGTAAAGACTATGTTTATTCATGTGCACTCACTTTAACAACAAAACGTGCTTTTGTAAAATAATGACTGCTTTCTGCCATCTGGGTCTGTGAACTTGAGCGTGACGCTTCTGCCGGAGCGCTGTGGCAAGCTTTATACGTGTACTTGAGCACTTATTAGGCTATGTAGGCAATTAAAGGCTCATAATAATGACTTAAATGGTTTATTAAGAAATGTGTGATTAGTCGACTAATGCTTCAAATGAACGACTAGTCGACCACAAAAGTCCTTAACCGAGGACAGCCCTAATATTAAGGAATTGAACCTTGTTGTAAAGAATTACCAAAACATAAAATGATGAAATGTTTAAATATGGAACATTTTGACAGTTGAGTAAATTAAATTATTGAATTCCCACCTCTTGGAGGTACAACAGGGCCAGGTTGAATATTATCATAAAAGTTGTTCATGGTTCTCACGTCAAACTTGCCTAAGAAATAAATAAACAAAAAATAAGAGATGGATGAAGCAAATGATCAGCACAATTTTCAACAATCACATGAAATAACGCTGTGCTATAAAGATGGCTACATTCGTGCTATTTTTACCTCTGGACTGCAGCAAGTCTGTCTCCTTCAAGGTGCAATCAATGTCAATCTGGAGCTGTCTGTTTTGCGACCGAATTCTGGTCATATCCTCGGGCTAGGAAATGTGTTCGCACGCACACACACAAACACACACAGAGTGAGTACATGACTTTTTAACATTAGCTACAGACATAAAAGCAGTTTATGGCAGTTAATCGCTTCACAGTAGCTTGTTAAAGTCAGAGGAAAGAGGTGACGGTTGCACTGGATGGGTACATTATGTACAGTAGTTTAACCTTTGAAAAGAGATTAATTCATAGTCTGTGAAGCATGCAGAATGTGCGAGAATTGAATGAACAGATGTGATTCATTTCCACCTTATTATGTTTGCAAGTTCTGCACCTAAATTCTAGGTATGCAGGCTAATTTTGAGAAGTTGATGAGGATTCATCCTTTCCCTTTATTAGTGATATAAAACAAGTAGGTGTGTGTTCAAAAAGATGTATTCACATGGTATAAAAGCCTTGTTTTTGTCTCTCTCTTACCCGAGGGATAAGGCTGGTGCTGTTCACCCGTCTGAAGCGTCTCTGCAGGGCGTCAAATTCCATTTCATTCACTTCCGCCTTCAATTGCTCCAGTTTCTGCCGCTCCAGCAGGAGTTCTTTCATCAGACGCTCCATTCGAGCCCGCTGGTGCAGGAGCAGCGCTGAGGAGGAGCATTAGACACAAGTATACAAGACTGAACAACAGACACCATAAACGAATGCAAAAGAGTTGTATAACCAGCTTATTCTGGACAGGAAATTACAACTTTGACAGGAAAGTGTTATTTGATCCGATCTTGATCTGTGTGTAATTTCTAAGCAAACACATGAGGTCTTGCATAAGCAGATTCATACCTTGAGTATATGCATAGTCATCCGAGCCGGAACTGGATCGTCTAGGCAGGCGGTTGATCTGACTGGAGATGTTCGCTGGCAGGGCAGAGATGGGCAGGATCGGAGGAGGGGCGCCATGGCGTTCGCCCTGGTCCACTATATTGAGGAGGGATTCTCTCTCAACTGGTGGAGAACTTGAGGAACGCTGCACCTGTCCAGGGGACACTTTGATCTTGATGAACGCAGATGTGGCTGGCTGAGGAGAGGATGCAGGCCGGGGCCTTGCCACACCTTGGTGGACATAAATTCCTTGATGAATGGAGGCCCCGAGAGGTCCAGTCATACTAATGGCCCGGGACGGGGAGCTTGGGGAAGGGCTGGTGGCCATATAGAGAGATCCCTGCGGAGCATGTACAGGGGAGTTGCTCCGTGGCCGTTGTCCCTCCAGTGTGATCTCTATCTGGTTCTTTATAGGGCCTTTGGAGGACATAAAAGGCCTGTGGGAAACTGGCGACTGCTGGTAGGACAGCCCAGGGAGAGTGGGGGGACTTATGGGCAGAAACACCTGGGGCGGCTGCGGGACCTGATGTTGGGGAGAACTGTACGGGGACGGGTATGTAGGAGTGGCGTAAGGAGACTGCTGGTACACAGATGTCCCAGATGTGGACCAGGGAGTGGGTTGAGGACTTTGAGACGGTGAGGGACGCATGTACACGGTGTTCCCACTATAGGCACCAGGAGGGATCTGAAGCGCTTGTGGGGCAGAGGGGATGTTCTGGGACAGGGTAACTGTTATGGGAGACATGTAACGTGGGACAGGGTGGTATGTGGGCGACATGCCCTGGATGCTGGGTGGAGGGGTGGGGATGTTCGAGCGTCCTTGATCGTTCATGAAGAAGGGGTTGAAGCCAGGTGATGGCGCCATAGTAGCTGGAGCGGAGAGGGGCTCATGGAAACCACTTCGAGGATGTTCGATGTGCCCGTCGCTGGAACTGTGGACCAAAGCTCGGCCACCAGCATTATTTTTAACCCCTTCAGTTGCAGGGTAACCCACGCTAATGCGCAGCATGTGGTTCCGGTTTAAGTGCAAGTCATCTGGGCTGTGGTACTCCTCATACAGGTATCTATTACTCTCCTGAGCCAGCAGATGGCAGCAGAGGTCCAGGTTATTGTTGTTCTGAAATGGAAGACAGAGAAGTAAACTGTCTTGATCAACAACTGATGCCTCTCTGATAAATTCAGTTATGGCATTGAGCCAGAATGACACAGCAGAAAATAATAGAACTGATAAAACTTAACCCTCACTGCTCATCATTATATAATGATCTACAGGTCTCTTATAAAAAGTTGTTTTTGAATGTTTTTTTACTTTTGTCATTTTTATTATATCAATTTATATATATATATATATATATATATATATATTTTTTTTTTTTTTTTTTTGTGATATTCTCTAAAGTTCCCATTTGTTTCAATTGTGACTGCTGGTTCTCACCTGAAGAAGGCACTGGGACACTACTTTCTCTGGAATCTCTGGGAAGCGCTGCTTGAGGTCCTGCAGTATGTGATAGTCTAACTGAGGCCCTCCCTGTGCCATCCTGAGCCCAAAGAGAGAGTCACTGAGTCCGCAGCCAGGAGCGTAGCACCTGCTCTCCTCTCATCCCCTGACAACACGCATGAATAACATCACATCAGAGCCACAGATCGATTTTGACTTCTCACATGCACTCCTAACAAACTACCATGGGGTGTTTGCAACAAAGAAATAATTAAAGGGACAGTTTTGCATTTCTTTAACACACATCATTAACTATACAAGTTGCTCAGTAAGACAGGGTGAGTATAAGCTGAACCATCCCTTTAACCCTAAAAGCCTAGGCAACAAAATTATTACATTTCTTAAGCATAATAAGTGATCAACATAACCAAAACTTTGCTTTAAAAAAAAAAAAAACTAGTACACAATTTGCCACACGCCCTTAGAAGTAAAAGACCTTTTAGTATAATTCTTAAACTGTCCACCTTTAAGTTGTGGTAAACTGTGAAAGGTTTAATTATTTTATAAAACAAATGTAAGAATAACTTTTATATTGTTAGTAACATTTCAAGATAAACATTTAATTCACTGAAGCAACTTTACTTGATTGTCCATATTGCATTAAAAAATTTGTACATCACTCAATCATCATTGTATTCCATTGCAATGTATGTCCTAATAATTAAAACTACACACCTTTGATCATAAAACTAAACTTTAAAATATAATCTAACTAAGACATATTAGGAGATATAGTGATATATTGAATGGCCGTTTATAAAGACCTCACTAATTTACATTACAAGCTATCAGAATTTCATCTTTTTTGTAACTGACAATAACTAACATATATTCAACATCTGCACAAAAGTGCCTCTGAATAAACTTGTTTTCCCATATTATCTAGGCCTATATCATACAACTATTTGAGCTATGATGTATCAAACATGATACAAAACATAAAACATAATTTTTTATTATTTTGTCTAACGGTTCAATAATATGTTCCATTTCAAAACAATAGATTTTGCTGACTATTACTTGACACGTCTGGCTTTACAGGGTTCATATCGCTTCTGCAGCAGACTCTCGGCTGCTGCAGTGTGAACATGGCGCACTACTGGACAGGAACAAAGACTTCATACCTGCACCTGAAAAACTGCTACCCTATTCATCAGAACAAAAGCATGTTTATTTATATCTCAGGTAAATCCGGTTTAAATGCAAAGCTAAAAGGCATATAAAGCTAGTCCTGTGTGTGACAGCGCAGAAGAATGGCTTGTGTTGTGTTTACCGACCTCACCACTGGCAACGACATCATGCAACGTGAGACATGAACCGTTTCACGTGTACAACTCTCTTCCGCTCTACTTCATCCATCCACACACGACAGATGTTACCAAGTCACAAGCATAACTGCACCACTGTAATCACTTTATTTATTAAACGGAACACAAGCAAATGGATGGTATGCCGACCTCAAACAAGCCACAAATACAAGTGACACATAAGTACACAATATATGCAATTAAATGCAACACTGTTTATATATATATATATATACATATATATATATATATATATATATATATATATATATATATATATATATATATATATAAAATAAGCCCGAGTCAACAGCAAATCTAAAACAAAACACCAACATTTTAGATTGTATTAACGACATCAACTTCATGGTTCCTTTGTCAGTTTCAGTTCTTCTTGACAGAAACCAAGCACAGGTTCATTCCAGCACTGTTTCCTACTAGCCGAGCCAGCTTAGCATTTATAAAAAACACATTCTGTTACCGTAAAGAAACTGCTAAAGTGACAGTTTTGACCGATAACGTTACCTGTGTCAGATGTCTCCTGATCGCGGCAAAACCACGACGAGCCGTCGCCAAATCCGTTTAAGAGCTAAGTTACAACCCAACGCTATTTATAAATGATGGCAAAGATAGAAAGGGATCAACACAGACAACAGTGACACATTACAAAACTAAAGTTTCCGCATTATTCTAAAACATATGAAAATATCACGACAAACACAATCGTTTCATTCGCACGTAATTATCTCTTAGAAAAGAAAAAAAAAAACACTGGCTGTTCATTAACCGTTAGCTTTAGCATAGCCGCTAGTCGTCCGGTATTTAGCCGCAGGAAAAAAACGGAAACGCAACGCGCGCCGATCCAGTGTGTTTATCTGACTGACGTCTAATTAATCCTGCGCGAAATAGCTACTAAAAAGCTTGTTGACATCGTTAAAAACCCAAGCAGCAGTTTATACGATCACTCGCTGTCAGTTTCGATGTAGTGCAAACAACGGCTGACTGCTCGCCGTGCTCACAGCAGTAAAACATACCGTACGCCGGAGCCTCACGGCCATTGAACATCCAAGCGAAGCTTTTCACAGGGGGTGTGTCACCGGACTGCTGAGATGATCGGAAATGACAACGATTCTTCAGGGATCACAGCGGTTATTGGCACAGTCGCAACAAAATTGTTGTCTTCGCTTACGCCTATTTCTCTTCCTCTGACGTTCCGGTTGAAGGTTTCTCATGTACCGATACACGGCACATTCATGCCCTCTGTCGGGCTGGGGTAAAGAAAACGAGATCCTGTACACTCAGTAATATAAGGGTAAATACAAACAAACAAGACACTTGTCTCTGGGGTGGTAGTACCACCGTGGTACTCTTTCAAAATGTAGCTATTATAGTAAATATGTGATCTAGATACCTATATGTACGTTTAGGTAATAATGAGCCCCTTTAAAGGTAAACTGACAGCTTTTTGTAAATTTTTTAAGGCTGTGTTAGTTTTTCAACCCAAATTGGGGGGTTGAGACTGCTGGGAAAGGACGTTGGGTTGATTTAACCAAGTTGGGTCATTTTGGCAACCTAGCGCTGGGTCAAAAAGGGATGTACCCAGTGCTGGGTTGCCAAAATGACCCACATTGGGTTGTTTTTTAATTATTTTTTTTTTTTTTTTTTTTTTTTTTAGGTCGTAGGCGACATTGCTAAACCATTAGTAACTAATATACTCGTCGTGCACACTTTAACCCTGTATGGCCTGACGCATGAAAGGGTTGAGTATGTTTTTTTTTATTATCATCATATAATATTTGATGCATTCAGGTTTAATGGCTGTATGTGATATAGACAATATGAAGTTGCAGTTGCTGTTGTTTACGGCCAAAATGTAAGATGAAATTCTGATATTGTGCATTTTACTCAGTCAAAAGTCTGCAAATTTGCATATCATATAGTTTAACATGATTTTTTTTTAAAAAGTTGATTTAGTTCATTACGTGTTCAACTTAAAATTAGTTAATATTAATAATAAAATACCTATTTTTATTATATTTCATAAAAATCTGTAAAGATTTCACAGCAAAAAGTTTTTCAGAAAATGTTTGATCATGTGGCTATTTAAGAGCCTTGTATCAAATATGAAACAATAGGCTTTTGGGGGGTTAATAAATACAGTAATAAATACTGCCTCTATTATGTTAAATGTGTTTAACATCAATGTACACTTGATCATAAAGAACAACCCAAAACCTAAACCATTCGAAGGCAAAGAAATTCCCAAAGCATCAAGAGTTGGGCTCAAATTTTAATGCATTGAGATGTTTTTCTTACAGTTCACCAGGTGAGGGAGTCATTTACTGCTGCTCAGCTACAGATATGATTTAGCATAATACCAAACACCTCTGAAACCCTCCCTCTGGACAGATCTATAAAGGCAACTCATTTTTGAACTGATTTATGTCAAATAGTCCTGCATATGACATCTGAGAATTAAACTGAAGAACAGTAACACTTTACAGTAAAGTCCCTTTAGTTAAGGTTGGTTAAAGCATTATGTAACAAAAAATAAAACATAAAAATTTTTAATTACAGAACTTATTAATAATTTGTTATGTAAGTTAAGCAAAATCAAAAAGATACAGGAGCTATGGAGACATCTTTTCTATAAGCTGAGACCAAGACTTCCAGTTTAAGACTTCAATTCTGATGTGTATAGTATTTTGCTACTGTACATATACACAGTGGAATAACTATGTCATATGTCTATTTGAGATCTCTGACACAGATCAGGATTTTAGACCATAGCAAAGTTATTTGAGATTGATAAGTCAACATTTCTTCTCCGAGCTCCTGGGCAGTCAGCCAGTTCTCACTTGTCACAATCCCTAATTTAGCTTTGCTCTGGTACCTGATAGTGAAGACTTCAGCTATCTGTAAGCTGATACGCAGAGGAAATACAGCTCTCTTTAGA
The DNA here is from genome assembly GCF_023724105.1 of Carassius gibelio. Taxonomy (NCBI): domain Eukaryota; kingdom Metazoa; phylum Chordata; class Actinopteri; order Cypriniformes; family Cyprinidae; genus Carassius; species Carassius gibelio. The sequence goes on along the minus strand of NC_068403.1, from coordinate 10,370,494 downwards.
CCTTGGTCATGATTAGCAATGGATATCTTAATGTTTTGCGAACTATACTTGAATGCTTTAACAACAGTTTATACATTTTGACCTAAAAGTAAAACTATGCAAAAGTTATAATCAATAGACTATTGTTTCAGACCTTTTAAAGTATCTTTTTGTACTCTAACACAAATCGCTCTGATAAATTAGCAAAGGTACAAATTAAATTAAACCCATCAAGCTATATTTCAGGGCCTGAAAATATTGGAACATGCTTGAGTGAATTGTTATGCGGCATATTTCAGCAACTGTGAAGCAAATACAAGTGTTTCAAGTGTTACAATTTCTTTTTCAAACCAACTGTAAACTTTCCTTCCTGCCCAGTGTCCTGCTGTGATCTGCACCTGTTCCTGTAGTAGAGTAATATATGCCCAACCAGGCCAACAGCTGACTTGTTGAGAGATGGAGCAAGGCAGGCAAGAAAACAGTAGTAAAGAGTCAAAGAGAAGAAGAAATAAAGAGGGGTTACATTACATTTGACATCACGCTTCCTGTGGGATTTAAAAAAAAATTATTTGTACCAATAAACCTGGCATTAGTTATTGTGTGATATTTGGGAATAATTTTTCTTGCCTAGTCAGACAGACATGATGATGTGCAATCAATGGCTCCATAATTTATCCATCCCAAGAAGTTTAATAGTACCTAAAAATGCCCAGATCAATTTTCACATTAAAGTTGGCATGGAATAAAATTCAGATCTATTTTCTAAATGCATCTTATTGATATTTTCGTGAATATTTCCTATTCAAAATATCAGCTGGATCTATCAGATTTTTCTCTCTTGATATGTGCAGTATTTCTCCAATCATTTCATACTCTTAAACCCTGCCTCTTTCTTATAATCAGCTGTAAGCTCACATTTAGATCCACCTCCATCCAATCAACATCCAGTGGACAAATCTAAGGCCCCACCCTACATTTGTTCTTCTTTAATAATCTGTTTCACTTAGATGCCACAATACAGAAGAAAAGATCTGTTGCTATTCCCATTGGAATGAAAACTCAAGCATTGGCTTGCAACAAAAAAAGAGAATAAATTTTGACTACTGTAAAAAAAAAAAGTTTGACCAAATTTCAGTGTCAAAAAATGAAAAACATTGTTTCTTTTTAATGGAGCTGGAAACTGTTTCCACCCTAATAAACAAAGTGCAGCTGGTCATAAAAGTGTCACAGGTCCCAACCTGAGGAAGTGTCAGACTGCCTCCGCTCCACCTGTATGGAGAAGTCCTGCCATAGCACTGTTCACCACACTTAGAGCAATGAGCTATTTATACCACCTCTGATTGCAGTGTTTGTCAAGTCATGACCCTCTGAAAGCCTTTTTCCTCTGCCTAAAGGAATATTTCCCCCCAAAATGTAAATTTGATGAAAATACAACTCCTTCTGAGATGTAGATGAATTAGTTTTTTCATCAGAACAGATTTGGAGAACTTATAAGCATCTCTTGCTCTCTCTTTCTGACGGCACCCATTCACTGCAGAGGATCCATTGTGCGTAAGTGATGTAATGCTACATTTCTCCAAATCTGTTCTGTTTAAGCAGTGAGAGAAGCAGCAGTGAGCATTAGCAGGCTAGCTGTCTCTATAGCTCTGATCTCTGCCCACAGGTGGGACGCTATTTCGGGCTTTCCCTTGTTGTCCCACATTGAGTGGAGCTTTTAGCATAGCAATTTAGCCCTCATATTGAAGAAAATTCATTTTTAGAGAAACTTTCAGAGGCTAAAACAATATAAGGGTTAAATATATTCATAAAATGGAGTCAGAACCTTATAGTATGACTTATAGTCTATCTAATTTTTTTATTTTATGGTAGGAAATGCAACCCCTTGCATGACACTATATAGACATCTCATGCAAGCATCCTCCTTTTGGATGCTTCTCAAAGCTGCTGGTTAAACTCTTTTAACCCTGAGTATGAGTCTTCCAGTACCGAAGGTGTCGCACTCTGAAGAGAGAGAGAGAGAGATGCATGCTGGGTCTGAGTTCTTGTTACAGATGACAGTGCTGTCCTTCAGGCTGAGGGGGTTTCCAGCTTGTCATGGTTAACCCTTGCTGAATGAATCATTTGTAAATATTAAGATGGACAATAATTTGCATCTAAAAATTCAAAGAACCTCCACTCCCCTACCACCACTGGCTGGTGAGAGAGCTGCAATCAATTAACTGTTCAAAGTTTTTTCGTAGTATTATTAGTCATTTGTAATATGAATACAATGCATGAATGCTCTGGAGAGAGGCATTAGAACTGTTCATCCCGAAAGCATGCTGTTGTGTCAAAGAGCAATGAGCCAACAGATCCCCACTGACAGGTCTGAGTCACCACAGCAACAAGACCTGTTGTCTATTAATGCTTAAGTAATATTTGCATTTTCTAAAATCATAAATCCAAACAATAAAACAAATAATAATTTGAAAGTGGCCATTTTTATTCACTTACCTTTTTTTTTTTTTTTTTTAGGTTGTTATACGCTGTGATATTGTTTGAGTTCTGGAGTGGCCCATTGAGATATCTTGGTTATCACACACCTCTATGTGACTGTGATAAGTGGGTCAGAACTGACTGGACCAGCCACACACTCTCAAGATAAAGCCTGCTGGCTCCAACGGCCAACAATAGCTTTCCATGTAAACAAGCTGATGTTTGTGTGGAAAATATGAATGAAAACAAACAAACATGATACATGCTTCCATACAGCTTCTACAGTATACAAACCTACCTCTAATGTGGATTATTAATGGAAAAAAAATTCTAAATGCTGAAAACAATTTTTTTTTGGCTTGGCAATGGAAAAAATATGAATTACCATAGCTTCTACAGTATGCAAATCTACCTCTAATGTGGATTATTAATGGAAAAAAAATTCTAAATGCTGAAAACAATTTTTTTTTGGCTTGGCAATGGAAAAAATATGAATTACCATAGCTTCTACAGTATGCAAATCTACCTCTAATGTGGATTATTAATGGAAAAAAAATTCTAAATGCTGAAAACAATTTTTTTTTTTGGCTTGGCAATGGAAAAAATATGAATTACCATAGCTTCTACAGTATACAAACCTACCTCTAATGTGGATTATTAATGGAAAAAAAATTCTAAATGCTGAAAACAATTTTTTTTTTGGCTTGGCAATGGAAAAAATATGAATTACCATACAATTTACAGCAAATATATCTTTCAATAAAACATTTTTGATAAGAAAAAAATATTATTAATTAATCACGTGAACTTATTTAATGTATTATTATTATATTTGTGTATGGTACAATATTTTAGTAGCCTAGCTCAAATTTAAGATGCAAATAATACTATTAGACATAACAAATACAAAAAAAAAAAAAAAAAAAAAAATAACGAAACCGTCGCAAATGAGGAATAAAAGGCTGAATTCAACGTAAGTTTTACCTTTAGTGTACATGCAGGCTGCCATTAAAAATACATAAACTAGTGAATAAGCACATTACTAAATAATACATTACAGGCAATTTATGTCGATGACAGACTGAAAATAACAATTACGGTGTTCCAACAATTAATTTAGTGTAAAAGGGCCTCAGACTCGGAGATAAGGAGACATATGTGGTGCGACAGCTGAGGCCGTGAGCCGGTGGCGCGTGTGGAATGCGGTAGACGGAGAGGGGCACGGATATTTTTATGGATAGCGCCCACCGATACCCGACTGCGCTCATTTGACTCTCTGTCGCACAGGAAGAGAAGACTGAACCTGTGCTTGGGGATTTAGACTTGATTTTGGCATTATCAAAGTCGCCGTGAACTACAGAAGAAGAAAAAAAATCTTATGATTGAAGACAAAGGGAGGATATCATTCTAAAGAAGGTAGGATAATTTACGTTATCTCTCATGAAGTGTTAACCTTAATCCGTGGATGGGGGTTAGGGGGGTGTTAGATGAGGGCCTGTGTTACATGGTCGACCTCATATCTTTACTTAACTCACCAAGAATAGACTTTTATTTATTCCTTTTCTTATATACTTTTATTTATCAATTGGATCACCAAATAATTAGGGAGGAAAGGCTTATAAATAAAAAAAAAACTGCAAAAAGCTAAAGATCTCCATAGAAACTAGTGGAGACCACGTTATGATAAATTTGAATAAATTATTGTTTAGCCAAAGTATAAAGATATTTGTATACATTCATGTTGAACACTTTATTAAATAACAACTAGCCTAAATGAAAATATAAAAATTTGGCTAAATGCTTTTAAACTGAAAAACAACCTCAGTATCCAATACAATTCTGAAATCAACCTTAAATGTTAAGTTTAAGTCTGAATTCTAAGATTGTAAACAGTGTAGCCACATTTAAGGAATGGATGTCTGTGGAAAATGTTTAGTGTACTGCATAAGTTCACAACAATTGATAAACATGTATAATTCAGTTGGAAATGTGGAGTTTAAAAATGGCAACACTGTTTGCGGGCGCCATATTGTCTTCATCTTGTCATCTTCTAAAAGTGAGGTGTGATCAGTTGTGAGTTCTATTCACCGGAGGGAGTCATATATTTATAGCAAAGGAGAGTGACTATGCATCAAAATTCAGATGATTACAGGTATATAATATTACACATGTATTGAACTGTGCTTAGAATTGTGTTTTTCTGTGCTGCATGGGTAAATGATGCTGCTCCTCTGGGTTTATTGTAGCTTGGATGAATGATGTCAGATGCAGAACTTATGAAATACAAAGATACCTTCACAATAAATAAATTGACTGTATTTTTGCACTGTAGAGGCACAACACATCTGAATCATCCGAAATGTAGTCATTTAGTCAGGGGTCTTGTGTGCCATCTGGGTGCTGACCTCTTCTTAGACTCATATCTCCAGGTAAAAATAGCCCCAATCACATGGCCGGACCCAGACTGGGAGTTAAATTTAGGGCTTGTTTGTCCCAAAAGGCTCCTGGTGGAGGTCCCACACACATCTGTTCTTTTATAGACCACCAACTAACACTATCAAGACTAAAAGCTTACTTTAGTACCATTTACTTACCTTTTAAAGAAAACAAGTAACAGTCTAAGAATCTGTAACATAATAAAGATTGCAGTTAGTCAAAAGCAGTGCCTTTGCAATGGAATCTTGTGGTGATGACGTCTTTTTCCCAATGTCAGCTTCATCTGACGTATCTTGCAGCAGGCCCTGTTACAGTGTGTCTCAGAAACAACAACATGACTGAAGTGATGAGCATGGCAGACGTGTCAACAGACATGATGCATATAAACAACACAAAAAACAACGATACGAACGATATAGCTGATGATAATGATACAGAGAACACAATCAACGATGAGGAAACATGTGACGTGAGCATGTCTGAAGAAGTGGAGATAAAGAGTGATGCAGATGAAGCAAAGAAGACCAACTTACCAGAGAAGAAAGAGCCAAAACAGGAGACAAAGACCACCGGCCGGACGAGAAAACGAGAGAGGGTTTCAAAAACGAATGAGGAAAACATCAACCAAGTGGAGAAAGATGAAGAAGAGGATGCATCGCATGATTTGACAAATATGTCAGAGGTGGCACTAAAACAAGAGGTACAGTATGATTAGGCTATAAAAAATATGCTAGTAGGCTATATAAGTAAATACATACATAAATATTTCAATATTTTCAAATAATTACACACCACTAAATTAATTATAAAAAAGTTAAATGATTAACAGACAAATATAGTGTGTTTTTTGTGTGTATTATTATGAATACAATTATTTTACAAAATAAATATAAATATATAAATAAATAAATAAATATAAAACACATATTTAAATATAGAAATAGACAATTATAATGTGATTATATACATGATTCATTATTTTATTTTATGAATGATTAAAAATTCTACATTTTAAAGAAATAATATGCTTTTTATGAAATGGAAAAGTAGTCAACTGTGTTTTATGTCATCTTTATATAATCAATACTCTCTGGAAAACAAAAAGAAGAAAAACTAGAAACGAACTATTTTTCCATTTCTCTATTTGACTGACAATCTCTCCTACCTCACTTTCTCTTTCTTCTGAAGAAACTGCTTAAAACATCTAAGCCTGTACAGAGAAGTTATATTCCCAAGTTGGGGAAAGAAGATGTGAAGAATAAGTTTGAGTCCATGCAGAAAGCTAGAGAAGAGAGAAACCAAAAGAGAAGTCAGGAGGAGCAAAAGAAACGCAGAGAGCAGTACGTTAAAGAGAAAGAGTATATTCGCAGGAAGCAAATGGTCAGTAGAGAATCGTGCCCATCAGCATCTTGTTTTGTCACTTCATCTACTGACTGCCCTGCCACTAACAATGCATACTAGGAGATTTTGACTTAAGGTTAATGAAGATACTGCTTGCTGGGTATGTAGTGTTTGCATAAGATTTGGCATGCATCAATACCTGATTTCAGGTATTTAAAAAAAATTACACAAACCTTATATATATAAAAAATCCTTTTATCAGTAAAACACAGCAGTATCTGTGATGCCTGCTTGCTGCATGCACACTCTACTGATCCCCTGCCCATGTCATGATTGATGGCCCAATCAGCAACCGCCCCTGTAGGTCATATGTGCCTGTCTTACAAGGATTAAGGCCTGCTTGGCTTGCTACAACCAGCATGGTTTCTGATCCTGGATAAAACGGCTAACCTCACAACAACTGTCGGATCCTCCACAGATAAAGGAACTGCTCGCTTCTAGTGATGAAGAGGAAGAGGTGAAGCCGACGAAGACAGAGAAATCGTATGTTCCTAAGATTACAGGTAGGGTGAAATTAGAAAAACGGAGGCGTATCGAATATTCGATTTTAGGACTGATCCAACTTAATCTTTGTAACAGCACTTTAATCCCGTTATAGACACCAACTGTCGGCTTTCTGTCCATTCACAGGCAGCGTGAAGGGGAAGTTTGCAGAGATGGAGAAACAAAGGCAGGAGGAGGAGCGGAAAAGAACAGAAGAGGAGAGAAAGAAGCGAGCTGCACAGGAGGCCATAGAGAAGGCCAAGATTCAGAAAGAGCTGGCCAAGAAAGCAGAGGAGGTGAGGCAGTGTGTCATGATAACAGGCTGTGGCTACAGGAGGATGCTTTTAATGCGACTTTGGCAGTCGGCTGCTTTACCAGGTCTACTATCAGAAAATCTCCACTAAAGTATCTGTAATCACTCACGTAATCCTCTGATGTAATGTAAAGCATTTTAAAATCTAGCAATATATGGAAGTGAAATCAAATCATGGAATGGATTTATATTATAGAATAATGTCACATTGCAATAGAAAAATGACTGGCAAGGTAAGAAATGATCATAATCAAGCAAAGTAAAACACTATTAATTTAGTGGATTCCTAAACTATGAGTTGAATTAAATAATTTGTATCATTATATAATTTTATTTGATCTATTTATTCAATTTTTTTAATTGTTTAAATACATACATTAATATAATATTTGGATTCATAAAATGGCCCACTATTACTGTTAAAAAATATAAAAATCACACAAACACACTTTTTGTTCAAGTGTGATTTAAAAAATATATGTTTTACAATAAGTTCTAATTTGTAAACTTATGTTAATGCATTATCTAACATGAACTAACAATGTGCAATATCTTGTAACAGCATTTGTTAGTGCACAGTTCATGGTTAACTGCACAACTGTTAAATGTCAAATATATTTAACATTTTTATATATTTTAGATTAGAATTAAGTTAAGTAAATACTATAGAAGTATTGTTCATTGTTAGCTCATGTAAACTGATGTATTGGCTGAAGTTTGAAACCTGTTAGTTTAACACATTTATTCAGCAAGACTGCATTTGATTGTTCAAAAGTCACAGTAACGACATAAACAATGTTACAAAAGATTATATGGCTGCTGAAAATGTTTTTCATATTTTAAATTGTGATGATATTTAACAGTATTACTCTTTTTAATGTATTTTGATCAAATACTGTAAATGCAGCCTGGGTGTGTTTAGGAAATATTTCCAAAATTTCTTTTAAAAATCTTACCAAATCTTTGAACACGAGTGTATAATATAGAAACTGTAATATAGAATATAATATAGAAAATGTGTGCAATGATGCCCAACTGACCTACTGTCCATTACAAAGACATGTCAGTTCACATTTAAAATGCCACTGGGTGTTAAATTTAAGAAAATGCCACACTTTCTGGAGCCAAAGTTAACAAGCATGGACAACAAGTGACTGCCAACTGTTTCCCACACCACTTGCAGGCCATGCTCTCTGACTGAATTAGCAGTCCCATATCTCTGTCTAGTATGACACAGATGAAGGCAACTGTGCCCAAAGAATGTCTTCTGCTCTCAGGCCTTATCTGAAGCCTGTCTGGATGCTTGTCCAAGACTGCAGAAATGTTGCAGGTCAAAGCAGCATATAAAAAAAAGGTTATTGCTTCAGATTAGACCTCACATTTGTTTCCCAAAAATCTTAACAAAACAGGAAGACATTTAATCATACCTTTATAATTCCAATGACAAAACTGTTATTTTATCGGTTTGGGTGACTTCTTCACTTCTTCTTCATCACAGGACGGCGATGACAGTCTGTTGGTACGAGTGGTGCCTATAAAATCACAGAAACAACCGGGAAAGATTAAGATCAACTTTGAGGACCTGGAGAAGAACAGAGAAGAGGAACTAAAGAAGCGAACTGAGGAGGAAAAGAAGAAAAGATATGATGAAAACCGGCGGTCTTTCAGAGAGGCCAAGCGTCACTCCATGATTGAACAGGTGGACGATGCAGATTCTACTCCCAAGGAGAAGGAGCCGGTGACCCCTGGTAAACTGCATCTGACCTTTGAAGAACAGGAGAAGGAGCGACAAGAGCAGCAGAGGAAACAGGCAGAGGATGAGGCCCGACGCAGACTGGAGGAGGAAAGAAAAGCTTTTGAAGAGGCCAAGCTGGGCATGGTGGGCATATTTCCACTACCAGTAGATATATCGGTTTGCATATACAATATATAGAGTGGATGCTTTTTTACTATTTGGACACTTAATGAAATAGTTACCCAAAACTGAAAATTGGTTTAAGATTTACTCATCTTCAGGCCATCCAAAAAGTACTGTGAATTAGATTGTTTCTTCATCAGAACAGATTTGGAGAAATTTAGCCTTGCATCACTTGCTTACCAATAGATCTTCTGCAGTGAATGTGTGTCATCAGAATGAGATCCATCATTAAAAGATGAAGGATCTCAAAATCCATGAAGATATTTTTATCTTCAAACTGTTTATTCTGGCTTCTGGCCTCTATCCATAATGTAACTTTCTCCAGTGGAAAAGATGTCTAATTTAACTCAGCAGAGAAATATTTACAGATCGAGCACCATTTACAAGTGAAACAGCTCTAAACAAATATTGTGATATTTACAGTTAATGGAATAAGCTACACGGATGGTTATTCTGCAACAACCCTGTGTAAACTTAAGGAGAAATTATTTGATATGCTCATGAAAAATGGCCACAAGACCAGCTTGTTTAAAGAGGCTCAGAAAGTGAAGTTAGTTCTGAGGGGAAAAAAACTATAATAATGTAATAATAATAATAATAATAATAAACTATAAACCACAGGCCCAGGATGATGAGGATACTCAGGATCCCAAGGAGGAGAAGGAAGAATTCAGACCTGGTAAACTTCGTCTCAGCTTTGAAGAGCTGGAAAGACAGAGGCTGGAAGAGGAACATAAGCGAGTGGAGGAAGAAAGGAAAAGACGCATTGAAGAAGAGAGAAAGGCCTTTGCTGAGGCCAGAAAGAGCATGGTCAGTTTGTGTGCTTGTGGAACGGCACCATGGTAATATCATGTTTGTTTTTTAATGTGTACTATGGTAACCATGATCTTCTTTGACAGCATATATCAGAGTGATTTTCTGATCAGGCCTACGTAATATTTAATAGACATAAACTGCTCACTATAATTACAAAAGGTCATAGACAGCATGTACAAAATGTCTGACTTGAAATATCACAGCTGCAATCTACAATCAGACAGAGATAAGGGATTACTGATTTGGCATTGTCGGACATGTAAATTGGACGCCAGAACAAACTCTTGACTCCTCTCAACTTATTTTCCCCAAACCTAATATATTGATTCACAGGTTGTAAATAGTGATGATGACATCCTGCTGGCCATGATGAACTCAGATGGGACTAAACCCGGGAAGCTGGCCATCAGCTTTGAGGATTTGGAAAGACAGAGACGAGAAGAAGAGCAGAAAAGGAAAGAGGAGGAAGCCAAGCGACGGCTGGAAGAAGAGAAAAGACTTTTCGCAGAAGCTCGCAAGAATATGGTAGGACCATGCATGAGAACTTATTTGCAGATGTACAGTCCATTTGCATGCACTAACAAAACAATTCAACAATAAAAATCCATTAATGGGCTTATATGTAACATTATATTTAACTCTTCTGCTTTTTGATTTAGCATAGACATAAATTATGCTGCATGTTTATTGTAATGCAATCTGCTCATTATATTTATATCATCTGAGCACATGTTGTCTCTCAGCTAACAAATGTTAACCAGCATCAATTTCAATACATTAGCTTACTTACGGTCTCTGATTCACTCTATAACAAATAATTGAAATGTGAACACATGTGCTCAAATGGTATACCTGCTGCAGTGCTTGTCTGTTATGCTTTTCAAATTGTGTCTTTAAGAGCCCTGGATTGGATCAGGATAATTTGACTGGATATGGAGATACAGAAGTAAGAAACTTTTACTTTAAAAAAGAAACAGCTATTCTGCTAATGTGAAGAACTGTCACAATGATTAATTATACAATAAATAAATAAATAAATACATTTAGTGAGACTTAAAACAAGCCAAAATATTTAGTGGAAGACAAAAATAAACATATATTGAGGATACTATACATCCTTAGAGAATAGGTCTTAAAGAGGAGGTATCATACATATTAATTCCAGTTTAGGTAATATTTCCCACAAAGTTCCACTTGTATTATTGCCATTTGTTTTTTTGTTTTTATTATTTTTCTTAATAATAATAAAACAAGATACAATTGCACTGTATAATCATTTGTAGTGTAGAAAATAGTAATATTCTGTTCTGAGTATTGGTACAGAAGAGAATTAGGGGTCCAGACCTTCAGTTAAGCCTATGTTATGAGTTTTTGATTTTCAACTGGGATTATTGTACATCATTTTTCATTTTGCACTATACTTATTACAGTTCGAGCTTCTGAGGGATGTTTCAGCTCATGAACTGAAGTCAATTCTTCAGTACTGAATTTTGCACAACCTTGTTAAGTAATATAATTATATGAACAATAGGTATGTTCATATGCAATTAAAAATCAGTGGCTTATGAGATGTTTGTCCCATTCTTGTGACAGGTGCAGGATGATGATAAAAATCTGGTGAGGACAGAGTCACAGGAAGCAATGCACCCAGGTAAACTAGAAATCAACTTTGAGGAGATGCTGAAAATGAAAGAGGAGGCAGAGCGAAAACGCAAGCAGGAGGCCAGACGCCAGAAAATGGAGATGGAGAAGAAAGAGTTTGAACAGTTGCGACAAGAGATGGGCGAGGTCAGCTTCATGGGCCAATAAAATGATCATTACACTTACAATTTCAATATGCTTCAATTATTTACATTGTTCTGTGGGTTTGATTCAGGATGAGATCAATGAAAGCTCTGAGGTGGTGAGCACCGAGTACGAAGAACTAACAAAGCTGAAGCGAACCGGCTCCATCCAGGCCAAAAGCCTGAAATCTAAGTTCGAGAAGATCAAACAGCTCACAGAGGAGGAGATCCAGAAGAAGATCGAGGAGGAACGAGCAAGAAGGAAAGAAATTGATGAGAAAATCAAGGAGAGGGAGGCAGAGCGCTGTCAGGAGGTAAAAGAACGAGGGAATTTCTCACATTTTCATTCCCACTAAAGAGCAGTGAAATGAGGAATTTTGCTCATTTCTTTCACAGGATGAAGATGAGGATAAAACAACTCCAGCTAAAGCAGAGGACGTCCCGTTCAGGCAGAAAGTGGACATGCGTGCACGTTTTGAACAAATGGCCAAGGCCAGAGAAGAAGAGCAAAAGAAGAAGATCGAAGAGCAGAAATTGCAAAGGATGCAATTTGAACAACAGGAAATTGACGCGGCCCTTCAAAAAGTAAACCTCTCCTGGGTTACTTTGTTTAAGAGCTAAATGGTGGACTGATCTCGACACTAATGCATGGCAGAGCTGCATGCGATTTCTGTTGCTTTGCTGTTTTTTCCGTGTGAAACACTTTGTCATGTGTCTTGTTAGAAAAAGGAAGACGAGGAGGAGGAAGAGGGTAGCATCATTAACGGCTCCGCCGCCTACGAAGATGAAGAGGATCACGCCAGGTCGGGCGCTCCGTGGTTTAAAAAGCCCCTTAAGAACCAATCAGTGGTAGACGCAGAGCCTGTGCGGTTCACAGTGAAGATCACAGGAGAACCCAAACCAGAGGTCACCTGGTGGTTTGAAGGTGAGCTGCTGCCGGACTCTGAAGACTACCAGTACATTGAGAGAGGGGAGACCTACTGCTTGTACTTGCCGGAAACGTTCCCCGAGGACGAAGGAGAGTACATGTGCAAAGCCGTCAACAGCAGAGGAACTGCCGCCAGCACCTGCATTCTCACCATTGAAAGTAAGCTGCCCTCCATCTCCACTAACCACCTGCATGCTGAGATTTCTTATGCTGTCTCTAACCTCGAACGGATCGCACGCTCCGCTTCCACTCGGTTCTTCTTCTTCTTGTTAATATGTGTCTCTCTGTCTCCTTGTCTTTCTCCTTCCAGCTGAGGACTACTGATGCTCTCCTTCTCTGGAACTTTCCCAGACTTTTATTTTTTCCTATATAAAAGTTCATTTCTGAAGGTAGGGCCAAAAACAGGAGTTTTTTTTTTTCATTCCTCCTGAAGATATGCTCAATGATGAGGTGCAATCTGTTGTTTACATTAGATGCTGCACTCACGGTTAACAAAACAACGACAACAAATCCATATTTGGGATGAATTTGTGCCAAAAACACAGATACTGTTCCCATGATCTTCTAGCATAGATACATAGCATAGCTGAAAAAGAAATCCAGTTGATTAAATCCAGTTGAGTATGTTCAAAATAAAGCCACCATGTCACTGAGGAAGGATTTCATACCCATGTAACTGAATGAAAGAGATGTTAATTAAGAGTTTGATTCAGTGTCTGTAAAGGGGCTGTGGTCATAAGCACCTCTATTCAGACTTTTTTTCACATTTTGATCTGAGTATTTAAAGTTTTGAATAAAATGTACACATGGAGCTTTCATAACCCCAGCTGTTTCTATGTTAAATTGTAGTGAGTAAATGAAATGTATGGACAGTGTATGTAGGTTAGCAAAAGGTGATTTTAGGTTTTAGGCAGAATATTTGTGTAATGTACAAAATTATAATAAAATTCATGAAACTGAAGTGAGGTTGTCTATTTTATGAAGTAACAACTTTATTTATGATACTTTTCATTAGTCATTAGTTAGAGAAGAGGCCTGACGGATTCATCTGATTACTGTTTCAAATAGAATTAAATGCATGATTTTCTGTAAATTTCCTTTTTTTTGTTATTACATAATGCAACTTGGTTTAAAAGCCTTCCTAATTTGAATGTAAGTATAATGAAAATGTATTTAGGTAAAAAAAAATAAAGAAATATATATATATATATATATATATATATATATATATATATATAAAACCGTTATTTTTAACTAGAAATAGTAAAATATATAAATATATAAGTATATATAAATTATAATATCATGTATTTTACAAGCTTAAAGGCTCAAAATGTCAATACAACAGACAAAACATAAATAAAAATAAAAAATCTCTGTTTTGAGTGCCTACAACTCTCCAACCAGAATACTACAAAATAGTATGTTTTACTTACTTTTGCCAACACAAACGCGTCAAAACAATATTCTTCTTTGCAAACTGGAACAGTAATGCATGTAGCATCCGCAGGGAGGCGCAGCTGTGTCATTAATCCACGCTCTGTCAACAGTGGTCTGCTGTCTGGTAACTATAGCAACAAGGCAAAAAGCTAGACCGCTAGTTAGCGTTTAAGCCTCTGCAGCTATCCTTACCTCATTTATCCCCCAGTCAGTTCATAAAACATTAAAATACCATCGTGAAAATGCAGTAACGGCGTGAAGATGAAAATATGACTTGTGCCGACCAATAGTACTCGGTGTGTGAGTGAAGTTTGGGGATATTTACGTCGAACTAGCCAACTTGCTATCCTGTTCCCATATTTACCGCTGTGTTATTGTGATCCATGATGGGCAAAGATGTTGAAGAAGTCTCCGCGTCTCTAGTTCGGGAATATCTCAGTCGAAAGGTGGGTGACAGATCAGTTTCATTTATTTTATTTTATTTGGAAGACTTGTAAACATGATACACATGCTAACGTTCCTGTACCACCCAAAGCAGCATTGTAGGGAAATCTTTAAACACATTTATTTAGTATGATATACATATTCTGTGTTTAAAATGTAAATTTCTAATGAAAGATGTGTCTTTTTTTCTGGTTGGATGATGAAATGTACTTGCAGGGCCTGAAGAAAACCATAGCTTGTATGGATGAAGAGCTTCCACGAACTAATTCAAGCATTAATAACAGAGCAGATCTGCGCAGAATTCTACACCTTGAGGGCCTTTACAAAAAGAATAAGGTATCAAAGTCATCTGAACTTAAAATATCAAGAATGTTGAAAAAGCAGAGAGGTCATAAAATGCATTTGTGTTTAGACCGAAGAACATCACTTGAAGTCAATGTTGGAGATGATGGTGAAGGACAGAATGAGTGAAGGTGGTAAAACCAAAGCACGCCGGCATGGTGACAATCAAACCACATCCAGTTCCTCCACAGACACGACTGGGAATGTTTACAGAGAGGAATGTTGTTTGGAAGATCTCTTGTGTGACAGTCCAAGGTATTTATTTATTTTACACAACTCCAGTGTGTTCATTTGTTTGAGACTTTCAAGATCTGTTGACAGCAATAAACATTCACCTTTTACACAGGTTATCTGAAAGCAGTGTGTCACAAGCTGTTGTGCCTTCCCAAACGCCTTCTGAAAAGCTGCACAAGAGCTTTGCTGTTCTCCCTGAAAACGAGAGAAGTGTATACAATTTATCGTCTAGCCAGGATAGTCTCTTAACTGTATCGAAAGAAGGATTTCCCTCTGAGAAAAAGGTCGTAGACACTGACAGCCAGAAGAACAGAAGTAGCAGGATAAGACGGGGCATTATGGCAGGTCCCATTGCCAGCTCCTCGCAGGTGATGAATGTTGATTAATTAAGTTAATATTAATTTGTTTAAAAAGCTTTTTGTATAATTTCTTTATTTATATTTAATTCTACACCATTCCTCCTTAACAACATTGCATTGCTTAATTTTCTTTAGGAAAGCAGCAGGAGGCGTCCAGCTCGAAAAACAATGTCACCTGTTATGGCAACACTGGAGGACTGTAAAGAAGCAGCAAACTGGACAAATGGTGTCAATACTACCAATACAAAGTCTATCCCATTAGCACCTCGTGAGAGCAGCATGTTTTCTAATGTACATACAGGAATCATAGACCGTAGTGGACATGAGAGGACGTCAGATGTCAAACGTCGCTTGTAAGTTAGTTTGAATATGCGCAGTACTTAACCTGTGTATGAGAAACCTACTCTGCATTTTTTACGCAAACCTTCATTGGAAAAATGTTTTTGAAAAATGTCAAAAGTCTAGAGGTGAAAGGTGGGAATGATTCTAGGGGCCCATAGGTCCAGGGGGACCCACAACAGTTTCTGAATTGTATATTTAAAAAGATAAGGGGACAAAAGCAGTTTACAATTAGGGGGCCCAGATTTCCTATCAACAACATTAAATGTAGGCATGAATTGAATACGGGTAAAATCCCTTTCATGTAAAACAGCATGGCTCAAAGACTATGAAATTTGGGATGGTAAAAGAGGCTGTTGGTATTTATTCTCAGCTGCAATATGTCAAGTGAGTGATTATTAACTTTTATTGTTTCCTCTCCAGAAAGAATTCGGCACCCAGCCCAAAACTGGATGGACTCCATGTGTTGGAAATGGTTTTGGGTAGTGTACCTAAAATCTTCAACAGATTACATTTTGTATTGTAGCCAGTACACTAGCAGCTGCTTTAAAATAAATGAAGTGCTGTTTTTGTCCACGTCAAATGCTTGTGCAGTTGTCCACTTTTCATATCTATTTTTCTAATCCTATCATTTTGAAATCAGTGCAACTAAAATGGGCTTTAAAACAATCTGTTATTCGAAATTGTATAGCGTTGAGACACTTTTTTTTACTATTTTACAGATGACCTAGAGAATGAGGAAAGCCTGTGTGATGTTTCTAGAACATCCGTGCCAGAACTTAGTTTGGACAAGACTCCCATGGACCAGATGACTGCCACTGTAAGTGCATTATCATTTTAACATCCCCAAACCATTATTTCTGATATCAGACCAGTCTGAAATGACATCTGTGCTCTTGTGTCGAACTCAGGCTCTAAAGGAGATAATTTTTGGTTCTTCTATGGCTTGTTTCACTGAGGAGTGGAAACGACAGAACTTGACCTTTTCAGATACTCCTGGTTTGAAGTATGGGATTGTACAAAAGAAGGTCCAGTATTCCAGACAACCTCAAGATTTAGTGTAGTTTCGGTGTGTAAACTTTTGCTTCATGAGATCTTCTGGGGTTGTTTTTTATCAGGGAGGACCATGTGGAGTCCTTGCAGCAGTTCAAGCTTGTGTTCTGCAGAAGCTTCTGTTTGAAGAATCAAGCTCTCATTCATTGGAGGAGTGCGTATGAGCATCAGTCATATTTTAGCAATTTTTTCTGTTGAAAGATTAGATATTATGTTTTGTTATCACGTTAATATAATTTTCATAGCTCTTATTGATCTCAAATATATTTGCATTTTTATGTCTCCAGGAGACTGGAGGTATCGAATGTTTTAAGGACAAAATGTCTGTCTCAGGCTTTGGCTGACATACTGTGGAGAGCGGGGAATATGAAGAGAGCCACAGTCGCAATGTAAGTGTCACACATTTAGAATGGTCACTTCTATTTACAAACCCATAGTTCATTTCTCAACCGTCAAGAACCTGCCCCCACAGAAACACAGGAAGAAGTCTGTTCCCCCCGATCGGACGCTACAAATCAGATGGTATTCTAGAAATGGTAAGGTCATTTTTTCACCCTTAAATTGCCTTCTAATTGCATCTTAATCTTTTGATGACTACATATTTCTCTTTTGTTAATAGATTTTTTTCATATTCCGCGTAGATAATGTACGTCACAGTGGAGACCTTAGATGATCTCACTTTAGTTCTTGAGAAGCACGTTAGACAGGTAAGTCTGCACTTAAATTCCTCATGATGACGCATCCCGTATACATGATGTCTAATACTTGTAGAATCGACATTTTCAAAAAGTTATGAAAAAATATACTGTAAGATTCATTTTGTGCAATATTGTTAAATATTTGTTTTATATATATGTAGTGTTACTGTTATTGTTTATATTATTGTTAAAGATTTGTATTTGAGCACGTGCAGTGATAGTCTTGATGCATTTTAAGCCATATATCACCTGTTTAATAGCTCTTAATGTGATTGATGATCGCTATTAGTAGCACTTTTCTTTCTTCCTTTTAGTTCGAGTCTGGTCCCTTTGGCTGTATTTTGCTTACTGTCTCCGCCATTCTTTCCAGAACGATTGCAATGTGAGTTTCCACCTCTTTAATTCAGCGCAGACTGTTTACATATATTCACAGAGCTAATCGATTTTGTTTTTTTGTGATTTAGTATACAAACTGATATGGATGTGCCAACTTCCACCCTCATTGGAGCTCATGGCTACTGCACACAGGTTTGCCATAATAACATTTTACACTCCTTATCCTGATACACATACACAAGCATTTGATTTTCCTCTTATTGGACACAGTGTTTTTTGATTTTTGTACAGCTCCAGTGTGTACTGTGTTCTGATATGATTAAGTCATTAAGTCTCATAAATTCCTTTTCATTTTTTTCTTTAGGAATTGGTCAATCTTTTGCTTTGTGGACGGGCAGTTTCAAACGTCTTTGATGATGAAATGAAGCTTGATTCCGGAAATGGAAATTTTACACTTCTGAAGGGAATTAAAGCACGTTGTAATATTGGGCTGCTGTCTTTATTTGAGCACTATAATATATGTAAGGTAATAAGGCTTCAAACACGCTAACATATACTAAGATATTATATTCAAATTTCGTACATCTAGATTCTTCTCTTTTTAAAGGTTGGATCTCACCTGAAAGCTCCCAAGTTTCCAATATGGGTGGTGTGCAGTGAGAGCCATTTCAGTGTGCTTTTTTGCCCCTCTGAAGACCTGGCAACCGATCACTGCAAAGAGGAAGAGTTTGATTTGTACTATTATGATGGGCTGGCCAACCAGCAGGAACCAATTAGATTAACAGTCTGTGAGTCTCAACACACACAAAACAAACACTGGTTGTATTATCCATAGGATTTGAGGAAAAACATAACAAACACAACCTTTGCACACTTTCTTTGTAATTAGGGTTTATTATAAATCAGTATTAAAAGGCCTTGTGTGTTTTGTGTCTCTGAACAGATCCACGTTCTGTTGCTGGTGCTGCTCAGAATGACAACGCAGACAGTGATCTCATTCTTCCACTGGAGCTTTGCATCAGGACGAAGTAAGTCTTTTATTTCATCAGTGCTCAGAAGTTTATCTCTCTTGCTTATCAGAATGTCTTCTATAACATGTAAATGTGATATTGTGAAATACAAACATGTGGTAACATTAATGCTTTAAATATGTCTTACAGATGGAGAAATGCAGTGGTCAGCTGGAATAATACAGATCCCATTCTTTGATAATGCACGGAAAGGAGATTTTTATTTGACCCTGTATGATTTCATCTGGTCTTAAACAAATTTCAATTATGTTTTATATTTAAAAATGCATGCTTTTTAGTATTTATTTTGTCTTTTAAGATTGCTGCCATTCTCAATATTCATAGTATTTTCATCAGTCTGTTGCCCCTCTTGCTTGTTTAATACTTTATATTCATGTCACTCAGTGTCAGATTGATAGTATGGCATTAGGAACTGTTATGTTTTGACATACCTTTTTTATTTTTTTGACTTTGTTCAAATCATGATTAAATTATCAGAGAGAATGACTTGTGATGTGTAAATAATTGCCATTGTTCACTCTCTAGTAATTAAAGGGTTAGTTCACTCGAAAATTAAAATTCTGTAATTGTTTACTCACCCTCATACCATTCCAAACCTATCTATATGACTTTTTCTTCTAAGGAACACAAAAGAAGATATTTTGAAGAATGTTATTAACCAATTTGCATGACCATTAAATTGTGGACAACAATCTGACATTTCTAAAAATGTCTTGTAAGTTCCACTGAATAAATATTTGTAACGGCATGAGGTTGAGTGATCAATTTTCAATTGTTGGTTAACTAGCCCTTTCACTGTATGCAAGAAAATTATTTCTAATGAGGATATACAGCGTCATTTTGTGCAAAGTATACTTTTGTTGCAGTCTGTCCCAAAAGGAGGGACCCTTGCATGGTGAACACTGAAATGTCACAAGAAATCAAATATTAAATCTTCTTTGAACTGGATCAATGAGTTATGTCAATGTCTCTTAAGAGCTCTCTTCATTCTACTTATGGCATTAGAGGACAGTTTACTCTCTATGTTTGATCATTTATTATTTCTGGTGTAGTATTTCTGTTCTAGTAATGTTATCATCATATGACTATAATTAGTCATTGTAATTTAGAAGTTTAATTTTTAATTTGTAGTGACATGGTATTGTAAACATGCTATAGAAAAGCAACAGACTTCAAATGTTACCATTCAATGAAATAATCACAGCCCTTTAGCAACAAGCTGAATTAATCAATAGTCATTTGTGCACATGTAAAAGAACAAAGTGTAGAACATTAATAGCATTAGTTGATCAACACTGTGATCCCATTACAAGATGTTTGCTTGATCATTAATCATATTTTGTCAATACAGAAACAGTCTTCGTGATACAACACAGAAGTTTTAACTGCAAACCTGCAAAAACAGATTGAAGCAGTTGATGAGTCACGATATGTGTTCATATGGCAAACATAACTGAGCACATAAAGTCCAACTCTGCCACCAAAATAGGGCTGAATAGCAATGCATTTTGGGTAATAGCTCTGGTTGAACCTTACACACCAGTGGTCACTCAGGGTCTCGTAGTTGGCTAATAGTCAACAACTGCAGCTGAGGTTAGAGCTTGAGCTAAGAGTTGGTTATGTGAGTTTTGATGCTATATATTGCATGTATGTCTGGTATTTGAGATATGCTTACAGCATAGTGGAATTCTTGGACTGATAACACCAATGTAAACATAAATATTGCGTTGTTTTTCCATTAAATCAAGTGTTTATTGCAACACAAACATCCCAGATCTTATAAACAGACATGCATTTTAAAGGAAGTATTTCCTGGCAAAAGTATATCATACTTTTACAACATCTGACTCTGATCATACGAACTCATTCACTTTGATCTGTCTTTTCCCTTACACACAGCTAAGTTGCATCACTCCATGCAAATATATCACTGTGCTGTGGAACCTATTAGCTGAAAGAGCAAATATATGTTCTCTTACAAATAAAACTCATAAACGATTTAGTGTCCTTAATAACTGATAGCTAAATGTAAATGAGTGACACTGAATTCTCTCTGTGTGTGTGTGTGTCACAGTACTCAAACTGACCTCAAGGTGCCTCTGTTGTGTTATGAATACAATTTCAATCACAAATGTTTGTATGCTTAGTAAAAGCACTTAGTCTGAAAATATTTAGAATCAGAAGTGATTGGTTGGACAATGACAGTTTCTGTTCACTTTCTTTTCTCTAAACTTTTTTTTTTTTTTTTTTTGCACTCAACTGCAACATAGCAACATTCATAATCCGTACAGAATGACATCTCAGACAATGGTCCTGATGTTATCATATGTGAGTCTCCTATCCAAGGCTCCCAGTCATTTTATAAGGGCCATCTGGTGTTTTATTTTTAGGGTCTTGATAATGGAACAATTTCCACCCACACATGGTGATGTCATAAATACATAAAGTATCGGTCGTTAACCCACCAATGGGGATATATTACTCAATTGACATCATTTAGAAGCGGTAAGGAATCTAGTTAGCTGACGCTGCTTCCTGTCAATGGTAGACTCAATATTATGTGTTCTGCTTTTATCAGTTGTTTCTGATATTTAAGAGCCTTTTATGATCTATGTACATTTTATTATTTTAATTTCCTTAAGGGCATATACCAACCTTATTTATAAAGCAAAAGGTATTTGTAAGTTGAATGTCCACGAGACTTCCGGTGTCATCGGTTTCCAGTTATTTTAGCTGAACAAATTCAGTCTGCTATGCTGCTTGTTTTTTTTTTAATGATTATATTATTTATCATTGGAACCAGAAGTCACATACATTCATAGAAAATGGGCCATTCCACCAAATTGGTGCCATTTCTGTTCCTAGGACATTATAGGTACAAACATGCATAAAATTTTATTAACTATAAATGCATTTTATTATTAACCCTTAACTGTCACTCACGTTTTTGAAGATAGACTTGAATGTGCATGATACAAACCTACATTTGTATAATTCATGACTGAAAACATTTTGTAACATGATATTGATGTACCATTTACATGGTAATGCAATGTCTGATTTTAAAATGGGTTTTAAAGGATGATTTTTTTAAATTTTAAGTTTTCAGTCGATATATAACTTCTGATGATTTCTAAAAAGTTCAAAACTCCTGATATAATGTAGATTTCTGAGGGTGCACCCTTGTCATAAATTGATCTATTATTTTCCTACATAATTTTTTACAAAAAACATTGGTAAAATATATATTCGGGAGTCTTAGACCTTTCCAACGATATATAGTTTGTCAAGATTAGATTAGATTTGATTGTAATATAGTGGAGTAAACATAGGCGTCCCGTATTCAGGACGGGGTGACAGTTATTAAAGCACAGATTGGATATGGAGGTACAAAAAAATGCTAAAAAAAAAAAAAAGATTTCTGAAGAACAGTTACTTTCAACATTATATTTCATGTTAAAATGTAACGTTAGACACTGGGGACATTTACAAATGCTATATTTTCAGTGTTTTAGGTAGTTTTTAATAATTTTATTAATTATATATTATAACTTTGCAGTTAGATTAAGGTGCAGGACACTTACTTAAATACAAAAATAAATGAAAAATAATTGTATAATATTTTGGATAAAATACACATTTTAGTCAAGTCCCCAGGTTTTCACTCAGTCCTGTTACCCTCACACACTCCCCTCTCTGAACAACTAGGAAAATTCCACAAGACACACATGATATTGCAACATCTGGATCTTCTGAAGGCAATGAAAAGACAAAAAACATGTGGTCTTATTTTCTTTTATGTATATTTCATGATATTGTAATGGTGGCTGGGAGCGTCATTATAAATATACTCTCCTGTTACCTAAATTATTTCTTGGATGTTACTTGTTTTTAAAAATACAAATCTTTGGTGAATTACTATAATTTGCTGAATATTCTCATAAAATGTGCATGTACTCCATATGGCTAGATTATATGTATTTGCTAATTGTATCCTAAAATCTCAATCTTGTTACTTTCAGTTTCTGTTACTCATATACTCATCCTATACTATATGGTAACTGAGTAGAAGTAACAGGAGTGAGTAGTGTCATCAGATTTATTAATGTAAATGTAAATATTAGCCATCTTTTTCAACGTTTTGGCTTTCTATCTGCACTAAGACAATGCTTTTACCCTGTGGTTGTTCCTGCATTGTTGTTTTATATTAAATTCCTGCAAGTATGACAGAAAATGTACTTGAAATTTCTGTTCTGTGGCAATTATGTAAACTCATATGGAATGGCGTTTGAGTGTGAGCTGCACTATAAGAAAACAATATTCTCAGAAAAACTGAAGATATTTAATATATCAATTTTTATTTAATATTTAATCTTTTTTCGTTATTTATATCTCATCTCATAACCCATCCTCTACACCTAAACATAACCCTAGAGAATCAAATAAAAACATGATTTGTCCCTTTTTTTTTCTTTTTTTTTTTAACAGTAAGGTTAGCTCTATAGTCAGTGTTCAACACTTTCACTATATCGGTGTGGGCATTAATACCTCACATATGTAGTCAAATCTGAATACTAATATAGTGGACACTCATTCCTGTTACCCAGTTTCATTCCTATTACTAAATAGTTTTTTTTTATTTAAATATTTATTTTTTTAATAAGTTTGGTCCATAATTCAACCATTAATAAATAGCATCATAGAAAATTGATAAACTTGAGGTTTGAATCACCTTTAAAATAAAAAAAAATGGGTTCGTGTACTTTAGAAAAATACACTCTGTTTAGATAAATAGTGAGTGATTTTTGTATTAGAAAAATAATGTAAATGTATTTGAAACAAACACCTGCCTGAGGGGGCAATGAAGGACTTTGTTGAGATATTTGTAAACATGCTTTTTAAAAGACAGAGTTTTGGTAACAAGACTGAGAAAAATGCATCCATCTTACACTTCAAAATTGTGTAAAAATATAAATAAAGTTATATGAGATGGACCAATACAGATTTTGAATAGTTAAATGTGTCCAGCTTACTTCCGCACTGCAAAATAAATTGGATATATTTAGTGTTAAGAGTTTGCTCCCAAAATTGCCTTGTTGCCATTATGTCTTCATGGATGAAGAATACTGACATCACCTGTCTCTTTTCATTCATGCCTGAGTATCACAAGCCAACAGGCGCAAAATAAGTGGAGGTGGTGAAAGATTCCTGTGACATGTCAGGAAGGAGGAAAGGAAGATCTGGAAACCTCACAAATAACACATGTCCTGAGGAGAAAGTCCTTTCTTTTTTGGTAGTCATGTGCATGCACTTTGGGGCCAATAAAACCTGAGGCCCCTACTGAACATCAAGAAAAAAGTTTAAATACTAATGCCACTGAATGGCAACCCAAGTCAAGTGCTGAATTAATTAAATGACATCCTGACTGTAAGATCTTCCACTTCACATGTCAAAGTATTTGTCTGGGTGGTATTGAATTGAGTGTCAGCTAATTCATATTCATGTTTTGTATTTCTCCTAAATTGGAGTTAGTCATAAACTGGCAAACACAAAAATGAACCATAAATCGTAAGACCACACAAAATAGATCAAGGATCTTTCAGGATGAGATGTGTGGGTTTGAAAAGAATATGGAATCAGCTATAAATAACAGGACAGGGCCCCTCAGGATCTTCTAATGGGATTAAAATGTTTACTTTGCAAAGTGTTGCCTCAGAGGCAAAATTATGGAGTACGTCATGTTTCATTTCAGTACAAGCATCCTTTCCTTTCCTCGTCCTTTTTTCTGAAGAATCATTTCATGTCAGACTGGTTTCTATTATCATTATTTTGAGTGCAGCAGTTGTTCAGTTCAGTATTTTTACTTTTTGTATGTATGTATGTATGTATGATGTAGAATACATAGATACTGTCACATGATTCAGAAATTGATTTATTGATTTTTGGAAACTATGAGACTTTTTCAGGATCCTTTTATGAAGTGAAAGTTCAAAAGAACTGCATTTATTTTGTCTATCTATCTATCTATCTATCTATCTATCTATCTATCTATCTATCTATCTATCTATCTATCTATCTATCTATCTATCTATCTATCTATCTATCTATCTATCTATCTATCTACCTAATTTCTTTCTTTATTTGCAAAAACAACAACAACAACAACTTATGATTGCATTCACTAAGATTATTATTATTTATTGATTGGATATATATCACACACAAATCAACATTTGATGTCAAGCTAGCTAGCCCCAGCTAACTTTGTATAATTTTTTTATATGTTCCGTCTGGTATTCACATCCAGTTTGAAACCCCAAAGTATTAGTAGAAAACAAACACTTACATACTTAGTTTGACCTCCTGGAACAGACAGTCAACATTTATAAAGGTTAAGCATCCTTTTTCACTGATTTGCAGGAAAAGATAAAAGCAGGCTATCCCTCATTTTTAAAAAGTCCTATTTTAGGCATTAGTCTACGTCATTTTCATGGAAAGTGCCTCATAGACTTAGGCCACTGAACACGTTTGAATGTTATGCAGAATGTTCAGCCCCTAACTTTGAATCAGCCAAATTTTAAATACAGCCTAAATATTTTAATGTGTGAATATGAATCACACATGATGTATTTACACACAAACGACTATGTGAAGTCAATAGGTTTGGATCTTTTAACAGACACGTCCACATCACTCTCTGGTGAGACACTGAAGATGCGGTCAAGAATCATGACCAACCAGGGAAACAATTGGACCAAAAGTCTCTCCAATTCATCACTTCATGAATGGAGCCAGGGCTCTTCGGTTCAGTGATGAAGAACTCTGAATGCCTTTGTTAGACAGCTTGCCGGTAACTGGAGGATTGTGTGTTTGGGTGTAATTGTGTTAGAACCCTCCCACATATCCTCCCTTGTGCGTCTTCTGTCTCGTTCTTTAATCTCCGCTGTTTGTCTTTGTGATAAGTGATATCCCGTTTCGATCACGATAGACTGTTTATGCCCACCTGATGAGAAGAAGGCTCTGTATCGGCCTCAGTGGACCCACCTTATTTATAGCATCCGAATCAAATTAGACTGTTTGTGAAATCCCAAGATACCTGCCATTTTGACTCCGCAATAATCTCAGTCTGAAGTGATGTATTGATGCTTTCAGACAGAGTCTTACTTACGACGCAAGCAGTGAGTTAGCGAGGGATGCATCTGAAGATTTTTTTTAAATAGTGGCTGAATCGTTTGTTGCCAGACTTTTAAAGTCACCATGTCTGAGGATTTATATTCCCTCTAGAGCAGTAAAGCCAACTGCTATTTCATAGAAGGCTCTAAAAACCACTCAAACCATGTCACACGAGATAACAATGATGAATGGTGAAGGAAAATGATTTCCTGGTATTACTTTCCCAGATTTTCACTGAGGAGCGCTCGAGCGAGAATCCCATTTTTTGACAGAAAGCTAGTGGCGTCAACGACGTAAAACGTTCATGATTTCACATTCATCAAAATCTGTGGAGGGGGTTTTGGTTTATTAAGAACACTTAAAAGGGGTCATATCATGAAGAATCAAGCTAATCTTTTGATTGCAATATTTAGAAGCTTGCTTCCAAAATGAAAAAGTACTATTTATTGATAGGCCTATACAAATCTGCAAAAAAGAAACTTTCTGACGTCATATATAGGCTAGATTAATTAATTAGAAAATTCACATTACACGTCAATTACGTCTGCTTTTACTCATTGCACATGCAAAGTAGTGTTTACATATAGGAGTCTTAAAGGCACAGCAGCCAGAAAATATAAACATTTTCAGTTTACGTCATTTTAGGGTCAGAGAGAGAGTGCAAAATGTTAATTAAAAACTTGAAAAATGAAAGAAAGAAAAATCTAGCATTCTAAATGAACCTGAGGGAACAGAATAGTAAAAGTCCTGTTGACTAAATTCGGTTAGAACGGGAAATAAACACACTGGGGTTTAGGTGTCCCAGATTACCCAAATTCACCCTAAAAAATATGCAATATATGACCCTTTTAGACAGAATGAAAGACAAATATGTCTGATAAGCAAGATCCTGTCGTACATTTGCCACACTAGTTATTTTGCTAAGTTTTCAGAGACATTCTGGCGTGAGAACTTGTAAAACTGTGAGTTTTGGCGCAGGATTCAAGTGGTCGCTTTAATATGTTTATGTCACACTCTAAACAACAATTAAACACAGCTCAAGGCCACATTTCATGTTTGTGTTAATAACCATCCAGATCAGATCAGGGAAATATTTGATTAAGATGGAGATATAGATAAAGCCACAGTTTTAGTGGATCTCAAAAGAATCTCATTTGCATCGTTTAAGTAAAACCAACAGAAGAGGAAGACAAAATGTTTGTCATTTCTAAAACAAGAACAGGATCTCCAAGAGTGAATATTCTGTTTATTTGCTCGTTTGAAAGGGTCCGTTCTTGTTTGTGTGCTTTACTTTTAAGACTTTCTCATATGGAGTCAACTCCATTGCTAAAAAAGCCACACTGTAGCGATGTTGTTTCTGCAAAGCTGTTGAAAACAAACAAATAATTTAATTTAATCCAAGACAAAGTCAAGCTAAGCAACTCTCGAAATCCCGATAAACAATTACAGAGCTATGACTCTGAACTGATCTCTACTCTAAAAATAAATACATACATAAAGTAAAAATAAAGGTGCAAATCAAATTGCATGACAGCACATATAAAGAAGTATTATACAAGCATGTACGCAATTAAGTCAAACAAGACATTGAAGGGTGACAGAGACTTGGTGCCCAACGTTGGGATATATGCATGTGATATTTTTTGAGATTTATAAACTTATATTCCCCCTGATACAGGAGAAATGGGTTGTTAGCTGTTATGAAATCTGCTCAATTACTGGAATGGAGCAGATTTCATAATAGCTGACAACCCATATTCCAATCAATCATCCAACAAAATAAGCTAAAAGAAAACCAAAATATGTTTGCATGCTCGAGTCATTTATTCTCAGCCACAGGAATGCTTTAGAGAAATATATCATCAGATCAAACAGTTTTAGAATTAATATTTTAATAAAATTTGAATTCATAAAAAGAAAAAAAAGAAGAAGAAAAAACAGGAAATCAAATATTGTGCTTGAATGTTTTTATTCTTTCAAAGCATCAGTGCAATATTACCATTGTTATCAAACAATGTGTTTTTATAATTCGAAATAAATCATCATTTGAATTTCAATAAGTGCCAATGGTAGATATCATGGGAAAGACAGCATGGTAAGATATTTTACAATCCTTTTTTTAAAGTGTAAGGAATTAAATAAAATGTTTAGATTTGAAATAATATATTTGGAACAGAAATATATTTGAGTAATGGTGGCTTAATGAGATACATATTCAAATCAATCAGGACGGAATATTTACATATCATTTAAATAAATAATTGGCTGCAAAGATAAATAATACTTTCTTTAAAACTCATAACATAAAAAGCAAAGCTATTAAACAAGACTATATTTTAAGAGCATTTTAAAACAAACATAACTTAAAAATAAACATAAGCAAAAAAAAAAAAAAACTTGTACTATACTTTGGAAATGGAAATGACGTGGAAAAAAAAGACAGTTAATTGCAGTGATTTGAAGGCACTTCCTTGGAAAAAATGTACTCCAACATCTCTGGAGTTTCTTCGTTTAAATCCTCAGGACCTGCGACACATAAAGAATTGAATAGAATTATCAGCTTAATATTTAATCATATTCAAATTTCCATTATATTTTCAATCAATACTTTTAGGATTCGGTTACAGTTGGAAAAAAGTATGAGGAAGACAGTGTACAAAATTAAGTTCTTTAACCAGCTCAACCTGTCATACACAGAAACAATGAACTTCAGACTTGAATGAATTACTCTCCACTTCAATGGAAATCACTTATTCACATCATAAAAGGCAATTTAAGCATTTCTAATTGATTCAGAGGAAAACCAGTCTGAGCGAGAGAAATCATAAGCTAATAAACCCACCATAATTCACCAGCCCCATCATTTGACATTCGGATTGGTAATGGATTCTTTCACCTTTCACTAACAGGTTCTTTGAATGTCTCATTCCAGCTGATGATGTCACAGCACAGACTGAATCCAGCATCACAGTTTGGTGGGGAACTATTCTGAATATGTTTCTAGGAATTAAATGAGTAATGTTTGATTCTCTGACACGTGAGCTCTGATTGACTTGCCAAGAATGTTTTTTTAATCACTTTATTACACAATCTAATATGCAATTATTTGATCTATCAGAAAAAAATGCATTACTGCAACAAAAATATCACAGGACAGGAAAAGTCCGCTAGATCCAAGCGTGTGCATTGCTTTTCTTATCAATTATACAGAAATAAAGACATAACAAAATCTTTTTCTTAAAAGTTTCTTTAAGACTTTATACATTTAAATTTGAATTGGCAGAACATGGACTCTTGAGAGACTTTGTTCCATGACTTTATATATAATTACTTCAAAGTGATCAGTTCCTAGTTACAATGCAAATTTGCAAGTGGAATATAAATGTGACTCTCTGGAAGTTGTATTCTGCCTGTGTGAACCGTGCATTAACTGCATGCCTCAGAATGTACCAGATGGCCATGATTAAACTGACATTATATCTTACTCAATGTTTCTTCTAAGGTTTCAGTTAAAGAAACATGCAAAACTTTCCCAACAGTAACCGGGAGCAGGCTTGGCTATCATGTTACAAATCTTGCAGTTTTCTTGTTTCAGACAATAATAAATACACACAAACGCATAATAGTTAATACTCATATTTACATGTATTACAACAGCTTTATACTTACATGCGGTTTCTATGATTGTGTGCAAAGGGGACTCATAGCTAGCCTTGTTAGCAATCGTGCACATCTTTTATAATCTGTTGAGGACAAGACAAAAGAAATGAAAACAAGGAATTTTCGCTTTCACAATGTTAAACAGACGCTGACACTCTGGCTTGTGCTGTGTGACATGAAGCACACGTCACCACTTCAAACGCACTGATGAAATTCAGTTTTAAGTGGAGCTCTCATGCCATCACGGGGTGACGTATAGACTATGAACATGGCTAAGGGTTAGATGGATCCCTGTAAATAGCTTCATCTCTGCCCCAGTAATGTACTTGATGGCCTAAAATGACTGTGTGGGTTCAAGCACCACATGCTTCCACCCTTAATGGTGTTTGTGAAGTCTGAACATCCCATTGCTGTCCTGTTCCAAGCACGTTGCCGTCATTTTCTCTGAAGGTACTGGCACGTTTCCCTCCATCCTGTTTAAAAGTGAGACTGTCAAAGCAGAACTCAAACACTACAAAGTATCTTGAAAGTATATGGCGTGGAACGGCTTTGGATTCGCCGTTGCCATACATGTAAACGTATCTTGTGTTAAGTTTACTGCAGTTTAGGGAGCATTTATGTCATAAAAATGCTCTGGAAGACAGAAACTCTGATTTACGTATGAAATATTGTACATTTGCCATTCCCAGCGTTCCTCGTGGCTGCCAAATACTCACATACACCTGTTCAGATTTGCATGTTTAAAAAGACCATTGTATGAAAAAAATATCTCCTCGTCATATGCATGCTGCACTTTCTTTACTACTACTACTTGCAATAATTCATAGATCCTGATTTAGAAGAGAAATATCCACAGTTTCTCAGGTTGAATTTCACAACTCTTCCTTCTCTACTGAGAACCGCAGAGGAGGGTCGAGAGGCAAGTTCACAAAACTTCGCTGGCCACTAACACACAAGTGTTTTTACTCAAGAAAAATAAAACAAAACACTTGAACGGGCCAATGTCTAGAGGAAACAGGCATCTGTTGTGACCCAAAATATAAATCTGATCGTCACTATGGGAAGCTGGTTTCTCTTTTATCTGATAAAATGTAAAACGTAGTACGCCTGTAGAAAAGGAGACTTGATTCGTTTTGACATTTATACTCTCTATACAGAGTAAAACTTTAGCTGCGCCTTTAGATAAGCGTTATTTAATGGAAAACTCAAAACCTCTCCTGAACACTATGAAGTCCATGAGGACTAAGGGTGGAGGAGCATTTTCACTGTGGTGTAACGCCCTGTCAAAATGTTTTATTTTTTACTTTAGAAAAATAGAAACATAAGCAGCATTTCTAAAGTCTTTACAACATAAACAAGCATAAACATATAAGCAGCATAATACAAAAATCAACTAAGATCATAACATAATTCTAATTTGAAACTACAGGGGAAAATCTTTAAAGTGATAGTTCACCCCAAAATGAAGATATATATTAAAACAACTTTTTAATTTTCGGGTGAACTATTTCTTAGTTAAAAGATATACGTACATGATGGTCTGGAACATTCCTTTGTATTGTGATAAATTCTATGGAAATGTGTCCTGCATTCAGATGGAAACTTGACTGGTCCTGCTTGAAACAAAAAAAGGTTTCAATCATCAATTTAGCATTTTATAGATTAATTACTCCGATGAATGAAGTCATCTGGCTTTTAATTTCAAAATGTCTGCTTAAGCATTATGTCTAATCTTACAAACTTGTACAAAGAAAATGGTAAAGTTACTGTAACCTTTTCGCTTGTGCAAAAACTAGAGAATTAGCACATGCTAACAATTGACATTCTATCACAAAGGGAGAGACGTAGTGATTCTTATTCTGGCAAAGCTCTTACAAAGTTTTATTGTGTGAGCTTCTGGATAACACATTTTCACCCTAATTATCGTAGGTGAACAAAGATTCGGCAATGAATAATCATCTTAAAAGTGCTTTTCCTAACAACAGTTGGCTGGAGTATTTCACAACCCAGAGGCTGTAAAAACAATTTAACTACAGTAAATTAATCTACTGCAGGCTTAATTTATTTGACTGGCCTTAATATGTTTTACAGGATGAAAACTGCTCATTTGTAATGAGACAAATTTCAGATTATGCCTAGAATGAAAATGAAAACAAAGGATGTATTCAGAATGGCTACTCAATACTGCACAGTATATATTGCATTCTGCTTTTTAAAAATAGCAAGTGAGACAGTTGGTGTTATTCCACAATCATCATTTTAAACAGAATGCTACATTTTTGTCACATGACCTCATCAAGTTAGACTCGGGTCATTGAAAGGTGTCTGGTTATTATCTTTTTTCATAACCCAGTTTTGTAAAATGGCTTTTATTTTTGGCAGTCAAATGAAATGAGTCAAGAAATAGATATTACTGTACTTCTGTTTCACTCCTGACACTGGAAATGGAAGGTCAGGTAGAATGCACTACATTGTAGTATACAATATTGTAAGTAAACATAGCAAGTAGTAGGTCATAAGAAAAATTAATTCCACACACTGTGCATGCACTCTATATTATTCATATTATATACTGCAGCAAGAGTAAGAGTGTACACTATTCTGAACATACATAGCCACACATCTAGACCTCATCTAGAGGGCTGCTTGAAATATTTAATACTGCAAGAAAGATGAAACATATTGAAATGGGTTTTTGTTTACCTGTAAAATGTTCTATAAATCTGTCTTTCACACTTATGTCTCTTGGGACAACCTCTGAAACAAAAAGACAATAAGGCAGTGTTAATGTTTTTGCCACCACCGTACCCAGCCTAATCAATGTGACTCAAAAGCTTGTAAATATACCCCTTCATCGATATAAAAACCATAATTGTGTTCTTTTAACTCATACAGTATAACACTGGGTATTAATTAGAAATTTGACCATTCTTAAATAAACTGAAATAAACAATCGACACTGTGGGTGAACAAAACAGACTAAAAGTATCCTTCTCTCAAACTGAAGCAGTTTGAGAAAAATAGAAGCTGTTATTGCTGCATTTAGCTTGAGGTTGGTTGGATGGATGAAAATGGGAAAAGGCTATGTATTTTTGTGGAGAAATCTGTCCCTGACTGGACATATTATCAGATATTCCACTATAATTTGTGTCTTCAAAATCAAAATGGATACGCTGTTATTATTATTTTTTTTTTTATATATAAATACTTCTTTCATTAGTGTAATATTTTTGATAGCCAATTGCAATTTTAAGTTTGTTTTATATGTATAACAAAATAAAACTGAAACTACTCAAGTATCCCTTTGGGTAAGTGTTTAATGAGCTGAAAAACACAAAGCCTTTGCCAAGTGGAAAAAATGTTTTATAGAAATGTACTGCCAGTATATAAAAAACTGAGAGTTCTGTTCTGAGTTAATAGTGAGTATTACAAAAGAAACCTTACAAAGAGACAACTTTGTGCAGTATAACCAATAACTGTGTATTAATGAATGTGATTTAGCTGGGGAGTGATTATGTCATCAGCTTGCGTCCAGCTTAGTCACCGGAAACACTGTCTAGCACATGGCATGAAGTCATTTGTAAGTCTGCTTACTTCGCTATCATACCACTGACTTCTATTGATATTTTAATAAAGACATTCTTCATAAACCATTTATTTTGTTGACAACCTTCCCAAAGGTTCTGCGAAACTGAAAACATGACTTCAGTTTGCATCAGCCCGCAATTAATGATGAATTTACAGACAGTTTGTTAATAGTCTTGTAAACACTGTTAGCAGTTTGTCAGATCTCAAACTCATAAATGCCTGCAGTGTACAAACATGCAACAACCTCTTGGAAATCTTCCCCTTGTAAGATGATGATATAACTGATTACGGTCATATACACCATGTGTTTTACTGTGGTGACTACAAGCTTGACGTAAGAAAGACGGGCAGCCATTTAAAGCATAGATGTAAAATGCAATCCCAGATTGATAATCCAGTGCTCAGTAAATCTGCTAGAGGCTTGGGGTCCTTGCTAATTATGTACAATCTGTGGCCCGCCCGACCCTGGGACACCGTCCCCACATGTAGACCATATCAGTTCCAGTCTATCTGAGTAAGGAGATTATTGCATGCAAAGTTGTAATGCCTATCAATGTCAGGTCCACAAATCCATGCAGCAGCTAATTTTAACCTGCCTCAGAATGTAGGATAACCAACACTGTGTTATGAATGAGTTCATTCATTCAAAATACAGTGACTTTCTACCTTTTTGATGTCAACACAGATTCTTCTACTGAGGGCCAATATTTTGCATTTTAATAAGAAAATCATAGAGATGATGCACTAATAAACACCCATCAAGATAATTCTAGGTCTATACGCATGCTGTCGCACCTGAGTCTTACATAAGATGACTAACTGCCTTTACTAATGGGCTGTTCTATCCAGAAGGGTACAGTACAGTGCAATGTGTTGACTGTTTAGATTATATGAAGGTCCATAATCAACTCAGTTTTCAAAACTAGCATGTTTTTGCTGGAGTAGAATCATTCTCATTGCAAAAGTTTAAAGGCAATGAATTCATTCAAAGGTCATCCAGATCAGCAATAGCAGATGTTTATGGGTGTATTTTTTTCTTTAGCACCCGAATTCTGTGTAACAACACGTCAATCTTTTTTTTTTTTATGGCTAAGACGTTTAAATAGAATCAGCCCTACCAGAAAACTTGCACTGGCACTGTCAAATTTTCCTTAAATTTGTTTTATAGTTTATTAAGTAAATTAAATAATGGGGTATCACAGCAGGGAAGAAACCACGTAACAGCACAAAAACAAGTCTTTGTCATCTGTATTTGAGTGTAATAAACTATTCCCAAGAGTAACAGACATGCTAAAATGCCTCTGAACACATCAAAACGCTGGACAGCTTCTAGATGTGACATGGAACATTCAGTAGTTGCTGACAAATGACACATGTATAGTTCAGCACAAATGGAAACACTTTTGGGAAAATTACACAAATAAGCACATATTATTCTTCCAGAATGAACAATCTCAATAAAATTTAAAGACACAAGCAATGTTCATTAATTTCAGCCAGACATGTCTCAATGGAATAAATATATAGTTAAAATGTAGATGGGGCTCTTATCTATTATAGGGGTCTTATCTATTAATGGTGTCTCAGAAATAAAAAAAGTAATTGACAAAGATGGACGGGCATCTGGCTTTTGTTTAAAACAATCCATTCTTGTTGGTATAGGTAGACTTGCGTTAACCAAGTCGTTACTCACAAAGTGCAGATCAGCAGCACACACACACCATTAGGGTAGACTGGGTATAATTGTAACACTTTTTGTTTCAACATCTGTAACCCGCTGAACTTGTAAGCTTGAATGATCAAACTTTTAAACAAAGTACCCACATTTGTTCTCTACAAAAGGCACCAATTCAACCCTCTGTAAGAATATCACAGCCCTTATAAGTTGATGTCAAATACATAGAGTGCCCTTGTTACAATCCACCCCACTACTAGGGTAAGATGTAACACATACTGGGGTAAGTTTAAACAGTCAGACAAAAGAAGCAAAAACAGTAGCCACTTCATAAAGTTTCCTTCAAAACAGGTTTATTGAAACAATCTAAAAGAACGATACAAAACGATGTTGTACTTTCCATGAATGACCACAGCTCAAATCCACGTTCCGATTGATGCAGGAGTGTGTGTGTGTGTAAATTAGACTACTAGAACAAACTTAAAAAAAAAAAAAAAACAAAGTGAGTGAGATCGTGTCTATATTTTAATTTTCTAAATCAGAGTCAAAATGGTGACAAACCAATGTTTTTAATCCTAGAGTGCAGACTTGGTGCATCCAGAAACTGCATATAGGGCACATTTTACCCAGACTTTCTTTGGCTTTGAGCTGCCAAAAAAGCTCCATAGAGACAACATTTAAGTTCTCAGTTCTAGGGGATGCTAAAATGTGCTAAAATTTACCCCACCCCATAGTGTTTAGTTAGCTGTATTCACATTATGGTTTGAAATAAGCGGTTTTTAACGGCATCACATTTTGCCTGAGAATCTACAATTTATTCTAAAGTAAGTTACATGCTTTTATCTGCAACAGTTTAAGTACTAAGCGAAATATAGTTTTGGTCAAAAATAGATTTTTACATCAAAATATTTTTTTTTCTTTATAAAATCCACATATACCCACAGCCTTGACAACCATTCATTTAAGATCAGGGAGGAAGTAAATAATGAAATGATCATATAGCTTATCCCTGAAAGGTGGAAATGGTGCTGTTACAACTCTCCCCATGTTACAACCATACCCAGTCTCCCCTACATGACCACCAGCATCACGATTTCTCAAGCTCTTAAACTAGTCTCTGAGCAGTTCTTAGATCTACACTGATGATTCCACTATTATGTGATCTAACTCTGCAGGGAAAAAAAAGTAGGAAAGTGTCCCTTATTCCAATTTCATGCCTTTTTTTACGGAACTTTTTACATTTACTCAAAGAATACAGGCTGTGTTATTGTCTTTGCAATTCACTCAAGATATGTAAGGCAAAATATGAACAGTTGTCCATGCATTAAGTGATTAAAGCATTAAAAGTGCAGTTGAGATGCACGAAAAACTCGCACTAATAGGAAGGAGTTAATTCCCAGGATTACTTTTGTATCATCACCTGATCTCCAATCAGCTTACCTATTGGTCTGCTGTTGTCCGGCTTGGGCAAATGTGCAGTCTTTTCACGAGAGGAAAACTTCACATCATGAGAGACAGAGTAGAGGCCACTGGTGACGCGTCTGGACGCGGGCTTGTCCTCGATCACTTGCAGGATTAGATTAAGCAGAGTTTTCCTTTCCGACTCCTTTACCTCCTTGCTGTCCATGCATTGGCTGGAGGTGATGAGCAAAATAATCATACTCAACAATATGTGCCATCTCTTCTCAGCCCTCATGGCTTTCCAGCCTGATAAACGAACAAAACAAGCAAACATAGTCATTACATCCTCGTACTAAACGTTCTGACCGTGCGTAAAATACGCAGATGCAGAGCGGTGGCGCAGTGGTCCGGTGTTTATGCAGTAAATATTACATCCAAATTCGAGTGCTACCTAAATCTCTCGACCTGTTTACACTCTGTACTTTCTGCAAATAAAGGCAAAACTAACTAACTAAATAATACAACGGTACCTAAATGTACGTGAACTGACCCAAATCCAACTATTCTTCATTGTCTAGGCTACGTTTAAACTTTTTAAAATCTGAGAAATAATCAATTCACTATACACCATAATCTTAAAATATGTACTCACGTAAGCAAACATAGAAACTTACGCGAATATTGGTAGGTGGTTTCTACCGCTAATGATGTTCACGCAAAGTTGTCAGAAAAAATTATATCTTCCAACAGTTCCTGTTGTCTCGTGCCTTTCTTGAGAACATGCGTCTTGTTTTTATACGTCAAGTGCGAAGCTTCTTGAATGTAATACAATCGATTTCGGGTGGGTGGCAAATGTAGACATCTTTCCCTTAGGTTTTTTTTTCCTCAACTCGTGGTCAGTTCCTTTGACATTCGCCCCTCCTTTCGTTTCGAATTCATCACAGAAGTTCAGATAACTATAAAAAGTGTCTCAAAACTCCTCTCTGCGGTTTATTAAAAGATTCATAACTGGCAGAGGGCTGGACGCGTAAATGTTCTTGGAGATATCCATCGCGCCATGTCCCCCCGGGGAAATGATGGGGAAACTCAAGTATCCATATATCCAAATATACTTGCTTAAACGTAGTCGAGCTGTGAAAATAACGCCTGGATGTTTTTGTTCATGGATGGTCGGGTCTTGTGACTGCACTAAGCGCGCTATCCTGGTAAGCCCCGCTTGTTTCCACCTCCCAACTCAAGTTTGCACTTGGCTGGTATTACACGCTTAACGCATAAATTCCAGGGTCCTTAACTTTTTGTATGTCATAAGAAGCAAACACAGATCAATGGTCTGATTGGAATGATATTGAGCATTTAAATATTTGATAAATTATCACATTATTTAAACCTGTTCTCACGCCTTATGCAAAGCACTCAAACATTGATTCTTTCTTTAAGCTTCTTAATATTTCTCTGTAGACAGAGTTTCCCCCCCGGGGGTCTGTGAAGGTCCTGCAGGGGTCATGTCCTGGAAATCTGGCCTTCAAATTTTATATTTAGTTTGTATGAGCGTAATTATGTATGATGGTACAGTGTAATTACATTTTCCACTTTTGAGGGAAGATCTGAATGAAACTTGGCTTGTATTAATTGCAAAGTACAACAATAACAATTGTGAGGTATTTAAATTCCGAAATGCTCAAAGAACGAAATTCTCTGAAGAATGGTGGCATTGATGGCAATATTTATATACAACTACTACTACTACTTCTACTAATAATAATGCACAGCAGCTGTTTACTAATAAAACATAAATAAAAATGTAGCCTTTACATAAATACCAAACAAATGTACAATATTTTTTAATCCAGAAATGTAAACAAATAAATAAATAACATAAAAACCTATACTATACTATACTAACCATACTAATTGTAAATTAGTATTAATTTTAAATTATATAAATAATAAGAAATTTTTATGAATTTAAATTCTGATATGCCCTAGGAAAAGGAAACAAAAAAGTAGACACTTTTTAGGAGAAATTAAAAAGTCTGGGTGGTGGACAGTCCATAGTGACAATAAATTAAAGTGACAATAGTTTAAAGATGTGATCTACACATTAACCCTAGACTGATGACATGAATGATCTTTCCAGGGGATCCCTGGGTGTACAAAAGTTGTAAAGTCTCTCTCTGTTAAATCCATGTAAAAGTACAATGCGAAAAGACAAACAGTTTCATACAGCTCTTGTTACTCTTACAGGGATGTCATTGAACCTGCTTCTCATATGGGAATTTGAAGGAAACAGCCTTGCTCCCTCCTGACTTCAAGATTCACACTGGGTTCACACTGACATTAGGAACAGAAAAAATAATCTTCAGATAGGCTACTTAAATGTCACATTTGCATGAGGACATTTCAAACTGCTTTACTTTTTTCAGTAGCCTAACTTTTTAAGTCTACATACGGCCATGGAATACTGCATTTTCTGCATTGCAAAGCTAATCTCAGCACAGATATAGGCTACACTGATCGCTGTCCTAATATGGCCTTTAACCAAATACCTAAGACATATGATTATTAACATGCTGTAGTCTACTTAGGATGTTTTAAAGCCTCATATGAACTCTAACGCTTACAGACAAGCAATAAAGATGTTGTACTGGGCGACACCAAGCGGTGTGTTTTCAAACTACAAGTACTATCGCCTTACCCCCACACATCCAAGGTAGACTAAAAACACATTTTTACACTTGGTATCTAGGCCTACGTCAATTAATATGATTAGAATTAAGCTCTGTGATATATATAATATATCTATATTTAATGAAAATGAATTTTCGCTTACCTGTTGTTAAGATGTCAAAATGTCACGTTCATACTGGGGACTGAATAACTCACAATAAACTAATAATAAAGTTAGTTTACAACTAACAACTAATAATTTGGTCACACTGTTTGTTCCACTTGAAACTCTCCTCGAATAATATGACGTTTACCTTTATTGATCCAATAAGAAGCCATACATTTATATTGTTACAGTTAATATTTTGAACTTACGTAACTGTCAACGGTAATAAATGACATTTCCATTAATATTACATTTTATTGAACGAGTGTAGACCTACATGCCAACAACATCAAGTGTACATCAATGACCTCTGTAAGGCAAAACGTTGATGTAATTCAATTACCGGGCCAAATTTCCGTTTGACATTTGATCTTTCTACCGTTCTACGTAACCGTTACCTTAGAAACAACTTGAGTTGACAACAACTTTCAGGCAAGTTAGTCAGCCATGTATCCAACTTCCCACTGCTCTAGAAATGAGTTGAATTCAGGAGTCACATTATTTGTTGTCGGGACTGTCGTTCTAACTGTTAAAAACTTTATCTTTACTCCCCAAAAGTGAATGTTTTGACTACCGCTACAGACTCTTATTGTGATAGACGTGGAGAGGAAATGCTCTAACTCCTACGATACAAACAAACCGAAGGGATTTTAGCAAACGATGTCGCACAGGTTTGTTGGTTACAGTGACAGTAAATGTGCTTGCAAGAAATTGTTTCCTCAAAAATGTAAATTGTAAAATGTCTGTATTAGTAATTTTTCTAAGTTACAATATAGTCCCTTTCAGGTTTAATTTAAGGTTAAGAAAACTATTTCATTTTATTCTCATATAAATAGCTTAGCTGTTATGCATCAATCTAATGAGTAAAACAGTTTGTCTCTGGCAGCACATACAATACACTCTGGTCTGAAGCTCACGAGGAGCTCAGCTGTTTGCTGGATGAAGAACTCCCAGAAGAACCTCTCCGTCCTGAGAGAGACAGAGTGGTGTTCTTCCAAAGGCTCGCCACCTTCTATGTCCGCTATGTGCAGATCTTCAGGCAGCTGGAAGAGGCCTATGACCAAAGCGTTCATCCCCAAAAGAGGCGTGTGATTAGGCAGGTGCTGGACAGTGTGATGGGCCGTGTTTTGGAGCTCAAGAACGAAATGGTGGAAAAGGAATTTTCTGAGTACCACTACATGGATGACATCATCCAAGACCTGAAACTTACCCCTGTGAGTGTCTTTTAATGCTGTAATTATACACAAACGTATTTAAACCGAAAATCATCAGCATTTCAATCATGTTTGTCAAAGGAGGACCTTGAGATTCCAGTTCCCAGGTATTTCATTTGGGAGCGGAACAAAGTGCTGCAGGACAGAGAAAGAATGTTTGCTGCTATATTGAACCAAATGGATGTGACAGAAAAGGCAGGAAAGAGTTCAGTTGCTCATGTTTCATCATAAACAACAATAATTGGAATTGTTTGTGCTTACATGACTTCTCTTGCCTCCCAAAGCCTCCTGTAATGCGCATGTTGACTCTGGAGAGGGCCATTAAAATCATCCAAGTGGCTGAAAGAGCACGGCAAGGCCGACTGAGGGCAAAGTTCATGAGAGAGATCCATAGAGACTCTGAGAGACAGAGGAGAGCTGAGGAACAAGAGGCAGTGAGCACTGACCAGGCCGCAGTTTGTATCCAGAAGGTAAAATATACTATTATGTTCACACGAAATAGTTATAATTCATATATTACTATTAGTTTACACTAAAAAAAATTCTTACCCTAAATTTCTTAAACTAATTCTAATCTCTGTATAGGTGTGGAGAGGTTTCATGCAAAGAAAAATTACAAAAAGGCTGCGTGAAGAGGAAATGATATTTCTTGGAATGGTAAGATGAAATACTATATGTATCTGTACCATTCAAAGTTTAGGGTTGATAAATTATTTTGATGTGTTTGAAAGAAGTCTCTTGTGCTGACCAAAACTACATTTATTTGATCAAAAATACAGTAAAACAGTAATGAAATATTGTGAAATATTACAGGTAAAAAAAAAAACTTTTCTATTTTAATATATTTAAAAATGTAGTTTATTCCTGTGATGGCAAAGATGGATTTTTATCAGCCATCACTCCAGTCTTCAGTGACATACAGTAGGCTATTATCTTTCATAAATCATCCTAATATGCTGATTTGTTGCTTAAGAAATATTTATTTCTTATCATCAGTGTTGAATGAAAAAAAAACAACAACAAAAAACAAAGCATTTATTTGATAAAGATTTTTGTTGTTGTTGTTGCAACAATGTAAAAGATTTTACTGTCACTTTTAATCAATCCTCACTGAATAAAGAGGTACTTTTAGGGTGCTTTATAATACATTCAAAGTACATAAATATTTCAAGTAAGTCATAAATATTTTGGAGTTCATTGTGTTTTTGCAGCTTGACTACATAGTGGGTGTACAACCACCGTGTTGCCACCAGTAGATGGAACTCTAATACTGTTTCTCTTTGTTTCATTCTCTGGCTGTGCCATCTTCAGGCCATGGATCCAAAACTGTCCTATCCATCCCAAACCGAGCTGGATGCTCTAAGTAATGAGGCCAACAGGCGGACCAGACAAGACGAACATGAAGATGACTATCAGAAATCTATTGGATCTGTAATTTATCAGCTCAAGGAAGTGGAGGGCCCAGAAATGAAGGAGACCATGAAAGATCAGATCCGACAGTGGTTCATAGAGTGCCGGTGAGTGGGATCCCTTGCCAATGGTTGCACACAATTAATATTACCTTGGTGTTTTACTGAGCATTTGTTATCAACATTTAAAATGAGTACTTGTGAATAGTGATGCAACAGGCTCATTTCCTGACTACCCAGAGGAGGAGGAT
Source organism: Carassius gibelio (assembly GCF_023724105.1). NCBI lineage: Eukaryota > Metazoa > Chordata > Actinopteri > Cypriniformes > Cyprinidae > Carassius > Carassius gibelio. Next base: position 10,328,481 of record NC_068403.1, on the reverse strand, counting down.
GGAGGCTCAGCTCTTATATTCTCAGAGAAAACACCTGAGGAGGTAAATATATGTTCATGTAAGACCAAAACATAATATATATATATAGAAAAGGCTAAGTAAAGTTACATTTGTTTGGGATGTTCTTTACCCATCCTAGTCAGTATGATTATGGTTAAAGAAAACTGTTATGTTTGTCATGTTTTCGTAAGACACAATCATGTCTTCCTTTTGAAGCTGGCAGAAGAACTGGCAGCAAAGGAGGAGGAAGATGCCAACAAAAAGCCAAAGGGCAAGGAGGAGACAAAAGAAAAAGGAAAGAAAGAAAAAGTCAATGACGAGGTAAGAATTTTAGGAAAGGAGTTGACATGTACTTAAAAATTTTGTAAAACCACAATGCCAAAATAGTAAATAGGAAAACACTGCAAAGAGCATCAGTGAATATGATGACCAAGTATTTCTCTAGTGTATATCTCACTATATCACAGGAGGAAGAGCCTGGACTGAAGATGCTACCATCTGCCTATCTGGAAGATCTTGAGAGGGGACACAAGACATTTTCTGGCAAGGATAAATTGATTATTTAAACATTTGTGTGTTACAATAACAACATATCATTCTCAAGAGAGAGGGTGTGAGTGTGATTATCTCATCTGATCTGCAGAGGTTTGGAAAAACAGAAACGAGATCAAGAATTTCAGTCAAAGACATGAGCTGGAGCTGATCAAGGAGGAAAAAAGAAAAGAGATTGAGGTGGAAATAAGAAAACAGGTGACTGATGGTTCGCTGAATGTCTTTTAACTTGTTGTGAAACTACAGCTACAGCTGTCAGCTGATCTGTGTGTACATGCTGTTTTCCATTTACTGCTGTTTTTCTTTTTAAAGGGGTCGTATGATGTTGCTAAAAAGAACATTTTTTCATGTAGTTGGTGTAATTTGTGTATTTATGTAGTTTAAGGTTAAAAAAAACATTTTTTCCCACATAATGTACATTATTGTTTCTTCTCTATGCTCCGCCTTCTGAAACGTGTCAGTTTTTACTAATGTCATCATTCTGAAAAGTGAGATATAAGCTGATTGGCCAGCTATCCAGTGCACTGTGATTTGCCGAATGCCTCAAACATGTGATGGAAATCTTACGCCCCTTACCATACTGTGATGCTGTGTCCTGGCACGACGTGACAAAACCAATAAAACCCATTACAATCGAGGCAGTTGCTGCATCCAGTGGGGACATAATTACCGGTACTGATTATTATGACCCATACTGTCTTTTTATGCATTGCGTTGCATATTGCGCTGCATAAATAAGAAACCATGTAGGCATTTATGATCGGAGAAATGACAAACAACAAGCTCTAATAGTTAATCTACACTGCTCCAAACTCGTTTTTTGAATCACCAGTGGCAAATCGTTTACATATGGAAACGTACTTACAGACTGTGTGTCAGAAGCACCAGGCTGTTTTGCAAAGTTAGAAACAGACATCGGCATTGTAGGCTACTTTCACAGGAAATAGTCATTGTCCACCGCAAAAAGCACTGCACACATCTGAATATTTGGGTTGAACTGATCTGGAAAAGTGTTCTAAATACAACTTAACCACTGATTTCTAGTTTTGTCCACTTTTGGAAGACTAAACAAACTAGTTTTGCTTTCACAACAAAACACAGCTTCTCCCACATCGTGATGTAGACACTTGTTATAACGAGCCATTTCAGGTAGGAGAGGTTGACTCTTAAATTTAATAAAGAATGTCTTTTTGGATTTGAGACTTTGGTCTTTGAAACTTTACAGATCTTCTTTATGCACCAAGAGCTTTTAACAATCCAAAGAGAAAGGAAAAATTGAAATCGCATCATATGACCCCGTTAAAGTCTCCCTGAGATCAAAAATTTAAGCCCACGTGTCTCACAATTATTGGCATTTAATTAATGTTAATACTAGCTTTCAGAGACATCGGTTTTTGTTGCTCATTCAGGTGGATGAACTGATGAGACAAGAACTTGCTAATTGGAAGCTGGCTGTGGATAAAGAAAAAAGCGGAAAGGTCAAGGGTGCTGCAAAAGTACAGTAAATCACTTCTGTTTACATGGATTTATCGGATAACATCAGAGACATTGACTTTATATACAATATGTGTATTTTTACACATTGTAAATGAAGAAATTGAAAACTGTCTTTATGCACATTTTGTGTCTTACTACACAGAAAAAGAAGGCATCAAAAAGTGGAAAGAAAAAGAAGAAGGACAAAGACCTTACAGCGGATAGGTTCTTTCTATTTTTTATTTTTTTTACATGTCTTTTGAAAATTTGGAATGGTTACAGGGATAGTTCATATTTTTAATTACTCACTGATGTTATGTTTTACACCTGTATGACTTTCTTTTTTCCATGGAAATCAAAAGGAGAAATTTCTAATCAGATCATATTTTGAGCTGTAAAAGTGAGAGTAAAGCACAACTATTGTCAGTATTGATAATATTAAGAAATAATAAGAACTGCACCAAATTAGCATATTACATGTTTTCTAAAGAATCATGTGACACTGAGGGCTAAAGTAATATAGCACAGTAGATGCTAAAAAATATACCTAAATTATTACAAGGCTAAATTATGTTTTGAAATAAATTGTAACAATATTTCACAATATTATGTTTTTTCCTCATTCCAGTTTTGATCACATAAATACAGCCTTGTTGACATGAAACTTCTTTTAAAAACATTTTTTTTAAATCTTACAGACCCCAAACTTTTAAATGGTGAACTCATTGAACTCAGGTTAATCAAACTCTCTCTCTCTCTCTCTCTCTCTCTCTTATTTGTAGGACTATTGAGTCACTGTTTGAAGAGCTGGTTGAACAGGAATTGCTGAAAAAGGCAGATAATGTTAAACTAAAAGATTATCTAGGTATTTACAATCTTTTTATAATTCTCTTAGAAATTTACATATTTTGAAAAAAAAAACACTTCTAAAGCTTATTTGGCCCTTTCATAATTTATATAAATGGGGTTATACATTTCTGTAAGCATATATACACACCTGCTCTGTTTTTAAAGGGGACTATAGCTATCTCGGCACAACTCTACGACAGTCTGACATTGAGCCTATGCCTTCCTTATCTGATGTTCGGCAAATTGTAGCACTTTATGCTGTCTTACCATTAGGTGAGAAAATTAATCGCTCAGGAATTTCTTATTTTTACCGTCTTCATATGTTGTCAAGCTGACCAGCTAAATGGATCAAATAAAACATTTTCTTTGTCCTATAGGATCCCAAGCAGTGCATGAAAAGGCTCCCCTGGTGAAGACCATGTTGCTAGTAGGTCCGAATGGTGTGGGTAAGAAAATGTTGGTCCATGCCATCTGCCAGGAGACTGGAGCCAATCTGTTTGACCTTTCACCTTTAAACGTGGCTGGAAAATACCCTGGCAAGAGTGGATTGCAGATGATGCTGCATGTGGTGTTTAAGGTAAAGTTTAATGTGAAATCTGCCTAAATCTGTGATACTGGCCTGCTAACTGTTGATATTTTGGTGTATTTTGTACTCTGTATTCTGGTCAGGTTGCCAGACTGATGCAGCCTTCTGTAATATGGATTGGAGAAGCTGAAAAGATGTTTTACAAAAAAGTACCAAAAGAGGAGAAGGAGGTAAAAAGCGTAACCCACTTGTGATCTGTCTAGTGGTGAAATGACATGTAATGAGCTATTTCCTTGGTTTTTATTCTGGTGCACAGTTGGATCCGAAACGTCTGAAGAAAGATTTACCCAAGATCCTTAAGTCCATCAAAGGAGAAGATTGTGTGTTAATAGTAGGAACGACAAGTGATCCACACAGTGCAGACCTGAAATCCTTGTGTAAATTCTACAATAAGATCATCCTCATACCTCGGCCAGACTATGCTTCAAGATACGGTAACCTAAGTGCTTACCAAGGCTGCAATGATTTCTTCAAAAGTACAGTAAAATCAGTAATATTTTGAATTATAAATACAATTTCAATTATCGTTTTTATTTTATTTTTTTAACTTACTGAGCATAAAATAGTGTATTTGAAGAAAAATAAACTAAATCAAAGTGTTTCCAATCATGCATATTGTCACAGTAATGTGGAAAGAGCTGATAAAAAAGAATGGAGGAGAAGTAACCAGTGACCTTGACCTCAGTTCCCTGGCAAAGATCTCTGATGGCTACACACAAGGTCACATGGTACAGGTGGTGCGTAACATCTTGACCGAACGGCGCATTCAGCAATTTCCTAAACGTCCACTGACTGCCTCAGAGTTTGTGTCTCCACTTGCAAGAATTGACCCTGTGTTTCAGGAGGAAGAAGAGGCATTAAAAGTAAGTCAACTCTTTCAAATATCTGATACCATGGCTTTTCATTGCAGTGCACATTGAAGTTAACAGCTAACTTGACAATAATGAGCAATGATATACAAGTGCTATGTATACACTGTATCTTTTGAATAAATTAATTTTTTTCCTCCATAGAATTGGTATGCCAAGACTCCCCTTGGAAAGAAGAGAATTAAAGCTGCCTCAGGGAAAGAGGGTGATGAAGAGTCCTCAAAAACAGGGAGCAAAGGTGGCAAGAAGAAAGGAAAAAAGTAACAATATAAGTGTTAACATGAGCAACCATAGTACCACATTTCCCTGCCTTTACCAATAAATGTATCAGTTTTCTTATGACATCATTATCTTATGACAGTATGCATGTTTTTGGTTCAGCTGTAGATTAAAATCCAAACTGAGGGGTGGAAAAGAGCTTGTGGGTCTATAAATACACAGATACCATCTCAATTAAAGAGGAAAGGCGTATCTCCTAGTCCATTTAAGAGTGTAAACCCCAGCGTGAAAAACATGATGACAGGGCTTATCATATCTTACACTCTGTTCTTCCCCTCAATAAACTGCCATTGCCTGAATATTTTTGCAACTGACAAGAAAGTGTCACTGTCAGTACTAACATGCTTACACCTCAAAAGCAAAGTGCTAGGGCAAAAATAATGAAGATACATTAATCTGAGTGATAGTGATAACAGTCAGATAAATTATGGCTGCTAAAATCTCAAATTAAATTTAGATTCAATTATTTTAACCAGTAAAATTCTTATTGTGGTGAGTTAAAAAAAGGCCAATGAAATGTAAATGTCTATGGCAAACACAAACATTTATATGCCACTTACTTTGGTGTTTCTCTACTTCATTAGATCTGTCCAGCAGATTTATGAATAAAGTGTTCCCTTTACACTACTGCTCAAAAGTTTTTAGTCTTTTATGCTTAGCAAGGCTGCATTTGTTTGATCAAAAGAACAGGAGAACAGTAATATTGTAAAATATTTTTACACTTTAAAATAACTGATTTCTATTTTAATGCATTTTTAAAAGTTATTTTATTCTTGGAAGACAAAGCAGAATTTTCAGCAGCCATCAGTATAGTGTTAAGTTTTACATTATTCTTCAGAAATCTTTTTTTTTTTCTAATATGACCATTTGATGCTCAAGAAACATTATTAGTAGTGAACACAGTTGTGCCACTTAATATTTTTGTGGAAAACGTGATATTCTGTCAGGATGTTTACATTTTTAAAAAGAACAGCATTTATTTAAAATAGGTTTTTTTTTATTCTTTAATGGCACTTTGATCAATTTAATTCATCCTTGCTAATTAACTAGATTAATAATAACCACTTATTGATCCTAAACTAAACTGAACCTGAACTAAAAATGTTGTGTTTTTATTAATGTCAAGCTAAAAAGTTTCCCTGCATAACAATTCTTCCTGGTTCTGCTGTGGGTTGTTGGGGTCCATACATAGAGGTGAAAAGACAGTACGTGCTTCAGATCAAGGACAACTAATGGGAGACAGGGATTTTGCAGCCCCAGTTAGAGTTGTGGAGTTGTGATTGGTCTGGGCTGAAACTGAGACAGCCCCCAGACTAGGGTTTAAGGGATTATCTCAGATCAACAAATGGACAGCCAATCTGTCAGAGCAGTGCAACTCAGTCCTGGTAAACATGTAGATCTGCATATTTAGAAGCAGAACTTTTGTGCAGTGCACTCTGATTTCACAAAGTTAAAAGTAAGGATTTGGTGCCTCATTACACTTATGATACAGGAATAAGCTGCACAGCATTAACATCATTGATGCCCAGAAGGACATGCATTTTTCTCTCTCCCTATAATTACACTTACATTCCAATTGTTATGGATACTATAGAGTGAATTTAGCCAAATTGCTTTATGTATATTTAAATATTTCTAAAGCATGATTCTGACAATGTGTATATAAAATAGTTTGAGTCTAATTATATTGATTCAAGTTGATCTGCTTAGAATTGTAATCATAAGAATTATAGTATGGAGACCAATGCAATATAATATTTTGAGCAACAAGGTGACTTCAAGTTGATTTATGGCACTTGGTAAATCTGTTGTCAGCAGGGTAGAGAGAGACAGTACCAAAGGACATGTGAAACTCACAGAGATGGGATCCAAACAAGGACCTGTGAGCTTAGGTGAAGTGTTCAGCTGTTTTGTCAAGTTCTAATTTCACCTAACACATCCTCACATGGCCCCGGTTCCTTAACAAATTGCTATTTATATTGTGTCTTCGGGCCATCTGTAATATTGCGTCCATGTCACTTTGAGTTGAGATTTCTTCTGCACATGCTTGGTGGATGATTGCAACTCAACAGAGAGACTTTACTAAATGCAATAGTCCTGCAGGTTTATTCAGTGAAAATGGGTAAAGGTGAAGTAGTGCATTTATTTAGTTTCCAAACAGAAATAATGTCGGTTTTTGAACATGCTCCTTTTCAGTTATCAAAAACAGGTAGTTCCGCCCCTAAAGTCATGTAATTGGTTGAGCCAATTGTTTTCTCTAGCTCAGCTAGTCTGTCAAATCAAATAAAAATTACTAAATGAAAATGTAAAATGAAAAATATATTTTAAATAATTTTTTTCTAACTTTACATTCTTTTTTTAAATTATTTCATTTATTTTTAATTTTTTAAAGATGTTCTATATAAATTCCAACAGAACAAAAAATGGATAATAATTCTCAAAATTTCAATTTAACATGTAGAGAAACTACAGCTACAGTTGTCAGAATGAAACCCGCTTATTTTTCATAACAGCTTGATCAGATGCTAGTCTAGCATTCAGAATGATCTAACAAGTGCTTTCAAGGCTGAATGTTAGGATATTTTAATCTATTTTTTACCTTTCCAACTTAGGTATTTTGGTAACTATCTGAGAAAAATGATTCACGAACCTGTGCTACTGTGAAAAGCTTTTGGTCAACACAACATTAATCAATTACATTTTTGGGTATTAGTCCTGTGAATTGGTTTGTGAATCTTTGGGTTAATTTGTAAGATATGATATATAGTAAATAGACCAACTGTTATGAACCAACGCATCTTTGAGAAAAGTGGGTGGTCGGTCATCTGCGGTGGATGAAAACAATGCTAGCAGGCAGGACTTGCTCCATGCAGCCAAGATGTTTCTATCTTTATGTATAATGACGCACAGTTATTTTGGAGATATGTCAGCTGTTCGGTATTAGGCTTTGGGAAAGCTGAAAAAAAAAAGAAAAACACTTTCAGCTGCTTGTCTGCCAAAGGAAACAGGGATAGCACACTGACCTGGGTAACTTTGGTCAAAGTTTTATGGATAATACTGAAGGAATTTCGAATTTATGTGAACTACAGAAAATTATAGGTGGGCCTTGACGTCTTTTGGTATTATTGTCGCTAGCTTCAAAACATGATGATAAGAAGTGTCTCTTTTGGATTTTTATGTGAGGAAAATGTCAGATTTGGCTAATGGTGAGTAAAACGGAAGATAATCCATTTGTTCCTTCTTAAAAATCTGGTCAGTATGAACTTTTTTTCTCACACTTGATCTCAAGTTGTTGTTCTGATGCATGATTCACAAAGAAGATATGAGACTTAAATTAATTTTAGACTATTTACATTCCCAGTTGTTCTGTATAGTCTGATTAATACAAAATAATATACAATATTCATAACTTCTGAGTTTTAATCTCAAGGATGGTGTCATGTTTCAAAGTATTATATACATTCGAGAGCAACTATTAAACGCTGGTGAAATGGGACAACTGGGACAAGTGTTTGTTTGTAATGTGAAAAAGACGAATGTAAGAAGTTACAGCCTTTGTCTTTTTATTTGACTCATCACTTGTATCTGCACATATGGACAAAAATTAATGAACCCACCATAAAGTAAGCTAGAGTGGCAGAGACATCGGTGCATTCCAAATTATTAACTAATTACATAGAGGGAGTGTAAGCTGTAGGGAATATTATTTTGGTCAGTATCATATTTCATATCATAAGAGCAGCCACAGGTTGTATTCATCAGTAAGATCTGTTTCTGTGATATACGCAAAATGGTTTTAGACATTAAATTAGACATACTGCATTTTGTCAGTTAAGCACATACAGTAGTTGATAATTGAATAAACTTGATACAGAAATGATGTGCATGTGAATATAACAACAATATCCTAATAATGTCAATGAGTATATGATTACACTTTTTAGAATTCAATTTGGAGCGGTAAAGGCCTAATGTTGAAGTTGCTGGCCATTCCTAAAGGCTTGTGAGAAGACAAGTTCCTAAACATGGCATGTAAGACTCATTTATTAATTAAGCATTTTGAATTTTATTATAACATATTTTATTTTACACTACTGCTGTTAAGAAGATATGAAATCCCTTAAGTGACATTCGCATGGGCACGATTCCGTAGAAGAATTTGGCGCGAGTCACGTGTCACGTGACAGTATAGCGCGCGCGTGCAAGTAAAAGAGAGAAAATGTGTGCACGCAGCAATTTCACCTCAAATGTCACTTTAGGGGCTTCGTATAGGACAGTTTTTGTTACAAAAAGAAACACTGATAATTATTCCATTTTTGTCTGAAGTGAATAGAATTCAGTTGGTAAAAGGGCTAGAAGATGTGACGCTGTGTGAGAAAGAAGCCTGTACATTTGAGGTGGTCCTCAGTCATGCGTACATCCAGGGTCAATGGAGCAGGGATGGCGTACCACTTAAATCCAGGCCTGTTTGTCGAATTGCCACGCAGGGCAAAAAACACACACTCACACTCACGCGTGTCACGGTTGCTGACATGGGTGTCATCAGTTTCAAGGCTGAAGGGATTGAAAGCTCTGCAATGCTGACAGTCAAAGGTACTATTCCATCAATATGAAACCTGTATTTAATGCAGTATAAAATCATTTCTTTGTGGGATAATGGGTGGGATGTTTCAGAACCTAGAAGTTTTGGATAATTTACAGTCTTTGTCAGTTTAAAGTTGTTAGAGCTGCCTGTGATACAGTAGCAGGTTTATTGTCATGTCTACTTTTTCTCAGCCAGGAATATAAAGATTGTGAAGGCTCTTCAGAATGTCAGTGTGACTGAGAGGGAGAGCGTGACATTTATCTGTGAGGTCAACTGGGAAGATGTGGATGGGAAGTGGTACAAGGATGACAGCCGGTTGAGAGCTGGGGACAATGTTAAAATAAAATGTGAAGGTATGTGTGAGAGGTTGAGTAAACTTTGACTGGTGGCTTATTATGTACATTCAAGGGTCGTTCGCAAAATATGGTGACAAACATGGCAACTAACTTTTTTTTTAGTGATGAAAAAAGACTGAAGACTTCAAACTCCATATGAAAGCATTGTACTATAATCTACCCTAAAGTTGATTAGTTTAGTTTCAAGCTATAATGCACATAAATATATATATATTTGAGTTTGTCTAGTGCCAAAAAACCCTGTATCGCCTACTTCTAGTAATTTATTTGTTGATAAAAAAATACATTGAACACTTATGTATATAACAAGCTTGCAATAAATAAATAAACAAACACATACAGTAATAATAATAAAAAAACTTTTGTCAGTAGATTTCATGATATTTATGTTTTTTTTATGTTACAAATTTTGTAAATACAAAATGCTGTGGAAAAATACTTCAGTTCAGAGTAAAAAGAAGCTGTTTAAACCTATGCATGTAGATTTTCATTTCATTTTTATATTGATTGAAAAGTCACAATATAAAACTTTTTGAGGATGACCAAAAAAGTATTTCACAGAATATGATCATGTTTTGTTTTGGATTCTAATTTTCTTCAGCTTTTTCAAATTCAATCAAATCTCATAAACACAGGTAAAACACACTCCTTAACCTACAAATCAGTCAAACCAGAAGATGCTGGTGAGATCAGATTCACTGCTGAGAGGGTCTCTTCAACAGCAACACTGGGAGTCAAAGGTAAAAAACAAAACAAAAAAGTACTTTTATACTTTTTTTCCATTTTGTTCAAATGTAACGATTATCATTGTAGAGCTTCCAGTTCATATTGTGAAGCCCCTGAGAGTGAAGATCGCCATGTACAAACATCGTGCCTTGCTGGAGTGCCAGGTCTCTCGTGTCAATGCTGTGGTTAAATGGTACAGAAGAAATCATGAAATTGTGCCAAATAGGAAGTACCAAACTATCAGTGAAGGCGTGTACCGACAGCTTATCATAGATGATGTGGGATCTTCAGATGAAGACACTTTTACCTGTGATGCTGTCGATGACAGGACTTCCTGCCAGCTGTTTGTAGAGGGTGAGAAGTTCAATTCAACCAGACTTTAAATACAATTTACTACCCAGTTTCAATATAAGTACTGATTTAACGGAATTCTTATTCAGTGAATATTGGATTCTTACAGAGCAGGCCATCAGCATTTTGAAAGGACTCAGTTCTGTGGAGGTCATGGAGCCTAAAGAGGCTCGTTTTAAAGTGGAAACAAGTATTAAGTTAGAGAGGGCACCCAAATGGACCCTGAATGGGCAGATACTATGTCCCTGTCCAGAAATCCGGATTGAGAGGCAAGGAACATCGAACAGACTCATTTTCACTCAGACCGACAGTAGTATGTGTGGCACTGTGCAGTTCACCTCGGGGAAGAGCAAGTCAGAAGCTCAACTCACAGTTACAGGTAATTTATCTTCTCGTATATTGAGCAAATATTCAACAAATTGGTACTGTAACATGTTAGTTGCCAATATTACAGGCTTTAATTGCTATCAGCATATTAGTTATTTAATTGTGCATGGTCATTTCTAATATTATGGCATTTAGATTACCATGTAATGCAAAAAAAAAAAAAAAAAAAAAAATAAAGCTTTAAAACCACTAATAATCAGGGTTATTTTAGTGTCATTGAGATACTATTAACGTTTTATATTAATATTTCTGAATTAGTTTTTATTTTACATTTTTTATTTTACTTTAGTTTTAGCAATTTTTAATTGTGTGTTGTGTCGTGTGTCATTTTTATTTTTTTGTAGTTCAGTAGTATGAATATTTACAATATTTACCCTAAGGTTGTGGGTTCAAGTCTTGGGCTGGCAATCCCATGACTTAGGTGACCTTGAGCAAGGCATTGAACCCCCAACTGCTCCCTGGGCGATGCAGCATAAATGGCTGCCCACTGCTCCTGGTGTGTGTTCACTGCTGTGTGTGTGCACTTTGGATGGGTTAAATGCAGAGCACAAATTCTGAGTATGGATCATGTCACTTTCAACTGTAAGAAATGTTACTTCGGCAACTAGCTGAAATAAGCTTAAGGATTTAAAAAATATATATTTTATTTTATTTCAATTAAAGTTGATTTTATTTCAGGTAAAAAGATTTTAGATTTTAGATTTAGTTAATAATATTTAAATATTAGCAGATCTAAAAATGTGTGTCCTTTTTTTCATACTGTACATGATAATTTTGTTATGCATAAATTCACTAGTAGCATTTTACATTATTGATTTTAGTTGTGTGTGTGTGTTTTAAACTAGTATTACATTTTAATATTAACCATTATTGTTAATCAGCCATAACATAACTAAAAATAATTATTGGCATATATTATTAGACAGAATTTTAATATCAGAACTTGGAACAAATCATTTGTTTTATACGGATTGAGAATCATGTGCCTTAAATGTATTCTTGCTTATGCTTTTCCTAATAGAGCGCCCTTTGATTGTCAAACAGCCCATTTCTGATGTGGAGGTGAAGGAGAACAGGTCAGTTACTCTCAGCTGTGAGTTCTGTCCATCCCCCAGAGTGGTGCGCTGGTTCAAGGGTAGAACCCCACTGTTTGCTTCCAATAAGTACACAATGAAGCGGGAAAAGAACCGGGTTGAGATGACCATCATGGGTGTGAAAGCAGCAGATTCAGGAGAGTATCGCTGTCTGGCTGGTGGCTCAGAGGCAAGAGGAAGAGTCAGTGTGGAAGGTACCTGGCTTTAGCTATCTGTGTCCTGGAGATTTCTTGGAATTGCTTCTTTAGAGCACAGATAAGACACATACAGTACATTACATATAATTATTCTTTTCCTGCAGTGAAAAGGTTGAAGATCATAAGACACTTAGAGCAAGTAGAGGTCGAGGAGGATGGAACTGCAGTGTTCAGCTGTGAACTGAATCATGAGTCACCCAGTGTCCAGTGGCTGCTCAATGACCGAGTCCTATACACCAACTACATCAACAAAATCCAGAATTCTGGAAAAGCATACAGTCTGATTTTAAAACGACTAGCTCCTCAAGAGAGCCGTGTAACATTCAAAACATTTGATATCAGCGAGTCTGCGTTCCTCAGGGTCAGAGGTGAGGTTTTCAGTTACCATGGGGCTAAGAAAACAAGATTTGAGAATAAACTGCTGTCCAACTACTTTACATTTAAAGCAGAGACACAATGATCAACAACAGATATCAGATATTTAATTGTTTGTGTCAAGCACTTTCTTAAAGGAATATCAATAAATTATGGAAATATTTTCACTCTTTCAGAGCACTATTTCTTGTAGAGTTCATGCATAAAATTATTATTATTATTATTTTTATTTTTTAAAATAAGAATACTATAACAACCCATTTCAAGGCCACACAGACAAAATATTAATTCAAAACACTGATGACACAAAACTAATCATTCAGTTCGAGTGATTATAATTCTCAAGGTCTTACGTCATCCCTTCTCTATTATTAGGAGAACATATTTTTGTCTATAATTTCTATTGTATCTATAGCAGAAAGGTATAGGAAATATCTTATTGTACATCATAATGTTGTGATGCCTAAATTCACTTTGTATGGAAATTGTTTACCTTTTATGGTGTTAACTTTTTTTTTTTTTTAAAGTAGTATAGATTTCTGATATGAGCCATTTATCGGTTATCGGAAGGAAATTTGTTGCTATATGACATTTGCTTTATATGCCTCTTAGAGAAGCCAGCAGTGTTTCTCAGGTCATTGGAGGATGTAGCAGGTGAGGAACGTGGTGAAATCCTTTTGCAGTGTGACGTTTCCAAACCATCAGTGACACCTGTCTGGAGAAAAGATGGTGAAATTCTGACCGCCAGTGAGAAGTATGAGATTCTCCATGTGGGAAAGTCATTGACTCTTATAATTCACAAGCTGAGAAAGGACGATGGAGGAGAGTACAGCTGTGATATTGGCTGCAGCCAAACTAAAGCGAAAGTCATAGTTCGTGGTATGTTTTAAAATCTAGATTTGAATCTAATTAAAATGAGTTCTAATTAATTGAACCAAAAATATGTTTATTTAATGTGAGGGACTTTTTTCAGACCTGCGCATTACCATTGTCAAACGCATACGGACAACAGCTGTGCTGGAAGGGGAAAGCTGCAGCTTTGAGTGTGTCCTGTCCCATGATATCATTGATGAAGCATCGTGGATTTTGAATGGCCAGCTGATTGTGAGCAATGGAAGAATCATAGTCTCTAACAAAGGGTGCAAATACACAATGAGCATTCAGGAAGTTACAATATCTGATGCTGGCGAAGTGGTCTTTACCATTAAAGAGTTCAGCTGCAGGACTATGCTGTTTGTGAAAGGTGAGACCCCTTATTATTTAAATATCACACATTTTACAAGTATTGATCATTTTCTGTCTCTTTTGTTCTCAGAGAAACCTGTGAGAGTTTTTAGGGATATGTTGAATGTTAAAGCAACACCTGGTGAAGATCCAGAGCTCAGCTGTGAGATCACGAAACCTGATGCAACAATTAAATGGCTGAAAAATGGGCGGCTAATTAGAGTCAGCCCAAAATATGAAATTACCCAAAATAATTATCTAGTGAAGCTCATCATCCATAATGCAGCTATAATGGACTCAGGAGAGTACTGCTGTGAGGCTGATGGGATTGCTACAAGGGCGAGATTAGAGGTCAGAGGTAAATACTCATTTTCTACACTTGTTTTAAAAATGTTCCCAGTGCAAAAGCTTTTTTCATCCTGCTGAGTGTCATAAACTCTGTCAATCTTTTCTCATTGTGAATTCAGACTTGCAACATACATTTGCAAAGGAACTGAAGGATATGCGTGCAGAGGAGAAGGGTATGGTGACCATGGAGTGTGAAACCAGAAGGCCTGCAGCTACTGTGACCTGGTTAAAAGGTCTAATGGTCCTCAGCTCGGGACAGAAGTACATGATGAAGAAGAAGGATGTTGTCCTCACTCTGACCATCTTCAATCTGGAGAAAAGTGATAGTGCTGTCTACACCTGTGATGTTGGGACAATGCAGAGCAGGGCTTTACTTACAATTCAAGGTAGACAAATTAAATTTGTTTTTATAGTCTTAAATTAATAAATGTAGTTAGTAAATTAATAATTAGTAGTACAATAGTTGTATCTGTCTGATCCTAATAAAACAATAAATCAATGGAAAGCTTGTTTATTCAGCTTTCAGATGATATATAAATCTCAATTTCGAAAAATTTAAACTTAAGACTGGTTTTGTGGTCCTGGGTCACAAATAATAAGGTTGTAAATCTGAGATTACTAGATATTATGTTACAAAAATTGTAACATTTGGATACTATGGGCCATTTGTACTTGTCAAATTACTGGTATTTGCGCCATTATTTAACACCCCAAGTAAGCTTAACATATTTTGCGCTTGAAATGGAAGCCATAATTGTTGCTAGGAGGAGGCACCACAGAGTACAGCGCATGTTAGTATTAATTTATTTTGAATGCCAGAAGAGCACATTTCATTTGAATATTTGCACATTGTTAATAAATCACCTGAATTATATTCCCCTCCCATCTGTCATATTTTTCAAATTAATCTGGCCATCAGGTCAAAAAGTGGTCATTGTGGATGAACTCGAAGATAAAGAATGTCTAGAAGGAGATACCATCACCTTTAAGTGTCGAATCTGCCCAAGTGACTACACTGATGTCAAATGGTACCTGGATGAGACCTTACTCTACACTAATGATCTTAATGAGATCAAGATGATACCTGGTGGATACCACACTCTTACCTTCAAACAGCTTGCACGTAAAGACACCGGCACCATCTCCTTCGAGGCTGGGGACAAAAGATCATATGCATCACTATTAGTTAGAGGTAACTGTCATAAATCATAAAACACTTGACAGGATGCCTGTGGCAAATATAGTGGATAACTATTACAGGACATCTTTACAAAAGATACTTTGAGATGAAACTGTCAGTTTCTTTTACTGCTTTGTTATTAAGAATAGAAATGTGTGTATAATTTCTGAAAACCTTTTGATGGTTTAAAAACATCAAAAGAGGAATTTTAGTTCAGAAAGTTATTTTAAAGAGGCTCATATTTAAACAATTGTATTTTATCTTTGTATTGACTACTATACAGTAAAAAAATGTGAAACAAAATGCAATACAGATCATAGTGTACAGCAGGTGTTTCCAACCCTGTTTTTGGAGATCATCCTTCCTGTAGAGCTCAGCTCCAGCCCTGATCAAACACAACTGAACCAACTAATTAGGATCTGAAGAAGCACTTGATAATTACACACAGGTATGTTTGATCAGGGTTGGAACTGAAATCTGCAGGAAGGTAGATCTCCAGGAACAGGGTTGGGCAGCCCTGGTGTACAGCATACAATTGAAAAAATAAGGTTACACTTTATTTTAAGGTGTTCTTGTCACAGTGTAATTATACATTTAAGTACTGAGTAATATTAATTAACTGCACATATTTACTATATGGTTAGGGTTGGGATTATGGTTTGTCTTAGGGTTACTTGCATGTAATTATGCATAATTAATTGTTATTATGATAGTAAGTACAGTACATGCAATATGTGTAACAAGGACACCTTGAAATAAAGTGTTACCAAAAATGATTGTTTTTGTAATACAACTTATTTGAATTACAGAGAGACGCCCCACAATAACTAAAGCATTGGAAGATACAGAAGCAATTGAAGGAGGAAGTTTGGTGCTGTTGTGCAAGACCTCAAAGCCATGTCATATTGTTTGGTACAAAGATGGCTGTTTAATCTGGAATTCCTCCAAGTTCTTAGTGAGTCGATCTGGAAATGAGGCCAGGCTGGCCATCCGTGATGTGAAAGACAGTGACGCAGGGTTGTACGAGTGCGATGCAGGTTCTGTCAGCACAAAAGCCACAGTGTCTGTTAAAGGTATTTCAAACGTCTCTTTTCTGCAATTTACCACATGAAGTTTTATTTTTTCTAAACATTTTTACATTTGGTTGAAATTTGAAATCTTTATGTTTGTTCCACATTAGTTATTCCTGCTGAGTTTACAAAAGCTCTTCAGAACCAAGAAGTCAAAGAGGGAGAGAGTGTAACGCTGATGTGCGAATACTCTATACCCGGGGTCCAGTTTGTGTGGCGCAAAGGACCCGAGACGCTAAAATCTAGTGAGAAGTACCACATGAGGCAGAGGAAATCTTGCATTTCTCTTACAATACACAATCTGAAGCCAGAAGATTCAGGGAATTACACATGCATTTGCAGAGACCAAAGAACTATGGCTACTCTTACAGTCAACGGTAGTGATATTGATTGCAATGAAAATTTTATTATAGAATTCAACCGTGATCTTGTAGCTTTACTTATGCCATTTTATCCATTCCAGAGGTTCCTATATCATTTATTAAAGAGCTCAAGAACCAAGAGATAGATGAAGGTAAAAATGTGACATTACGCTGTGAGCTTTCTAAAGCTGGAATCCCGGTGGAATGGTTGAAAGGTGAACAAACTCTCTTGCCTGGGGAGAAGTATCAGATGAGGCACATAGTCACCATACTAGAGCTGGTAATCAGAAATCCAGTTCATGAGGACAGTGGAACATACATCTGTGTGTGTGATGATCAAAGGACCAAAGCCATTGTTAAAATACGAAGTAAGACGAGATGTTAAATATATACCGTAGAATTCGATTTTCCAGTACTCTGAATGCTGAAAATGGAACTTATAAATCCTTTTGTATTTCCTTAGCTCAACCTGTCACGTTCAAACAGAAGTTAAGAAATCAAATGGTTGAAGAGGGAAACAGTATAATCCTACACTGCGAGATATCCAAACCAGACATCTCTGTGCAGTGGAGAAAAGGAAGCAGCCTTCTCAGGTCTGGGGAAAAGTACAAAATCAGACAGAGAGGCTGCATGCTAGAGCTGAAGATTTTTAATTTGACGCAAGATGATAGCGGAGTCTATAGCTGTACGAGTGAAACTGCTGAGACATCAGCCAACATCACAGTTAGCGGTAAGTTAGTTCAATTCACTAGTAAGTGTTACCAATAATGAAAAAGGAACACTAAGGAGTTAGAATTTTATGTGCTTGCCCAGTCAGTCAAGTAGTTTAGTAATGCTAAAATATAGTTATTGTTGAATTTTATAGATAAAATTATAAGCACATAGAGTCATCTGTTCATCTGTTCGTTTGCCAAAGTTGAAAGAACAAAAAATAAGGATGCTCTTATTTGTTTCTTTTTATTCTGTAGCTCAACCTGTTACTTTTAAAGATAAACTGAAAAACCTGGAAGCCGTGGAAGGGAACATGGTAACATTGCACTGCGAGCTTTCTAAAACAGGTGTCCCAGTAGAATGGTGGAATGGAGAGGAACTGCTCCAGCCTGGAGAGAAGTATAAAATGAGAGAACGAGGCACATCAGTTGAGCTGATCATCTGTGAAGCCATGCCTGAAGACAGTGGAGTTTACAGATGTGTCTGTGGAGACCAAAAGACCAAAGCTACAGTTAAAATTGTTGGTAAGGTTTTGTTTCATTGATTTGTTTTCATGATTATAAAATGTATGTCATTATACAATTCATATGGTGGTTTCACAGGTGCTCCTGCTAGTTTTAAGCAAAACCTTAAGAACCAAGAAGCTCTGGAAGGCAAATCTGTAACCCTTCACTGTGAGCTTTCCAAAGCTGGAGTACCTGTGGAATGGTGGAGAGGAGATAAACCGCTCCTTCCAGGGCCACATTACCAGATGAGGCTGGATGGAAAGACTGCAGAGTTGAAAATAACAAATGTTTTCCCTGATGATGCTGGGATATACAGTTGTGTGACTGGAAGCCAAAGGACCACAGCTGAAGTGAAAGTCAAACGTAATTTCAAAAACATGTTAAATATATACTGTTTAGTACCGTTCAAAAGTTTAAAGATTTTTTTATTAATAATTTTATTCAGCAAAGCTGCTTTAAATGGATCAAAGTGGAAAAGCATTTATAATGTTACAAAAGATCTAGCAAATAAATACTGTTCTTTTGAACTACTAATCAAAGAATCCTAAAAAACGTATCATACTTTCTGCAAAAATATTCAGCAGCTTTTTAACCATTGTGTATATATCATATGGTTACTGCCTATGAGTTCAATTGCTCATATTAAAAGACCTGTCAATGTTTTCTCAGCCCTTCCAATTACTTTCAAGCGAGAGCTTCAGAATCAGATATCTACAGAGGGTAAGAGTGCAGTATTTACCTGTGAACTTTCAAAGCCTGGTGCTCCAGTTGAGTGGAGGAAAGGTAGAGTGATGCTGAAAAGCGGAGCCAAATATCAGATGACGCTTGAGGGGCGATTAACCAAACTGCTGATAAATAATCTAGTTGAGGGTGATGCGGGAAATTACACCTGCAAAACCAAAGATTCTCAATCGACAGCCGAATTGACGGTTCAAGGTAAGATCCAATCCGTTATAAATATAAACAATGTACTGCTGAATTTATGGATTTCATATGCATTTCATTTTCATCGCCATTTTATTTTTGACTTTTTAAGTTCTTCCATTTCATTAAAAATGTCCATTTCTTCCACAGCTACAATAGCACTCTGTCATGACATTACATCAGCCACATTCACAGGTTTAAGTCATCTTAACAGTGATATACTGTAAATCACTGTTGGATTTTCATTACATGATTTTCTAATTCATACCGTCAAATTACACTCATTATTTTACAACAAAAGAGTCTTGCTATCTGAAATCCCTTTATTTGTTATTAGTTGATTTAAACTACAGTAGAAAGGTAGGTTTTATTTTTTTATCTTGACCCATTCAGCACAGCATGGGCTAGTTATAAAGATATATGGTGTGTTGGTGTACATAATACATGAATAAAATGAACCTCAATAGATGACATTCCTTTGATGTCTTTACCTGATGTAATTATTAAAGGTGAATGCTCTCAGGCACAAAAAGTATACACTGGTACATTTTTGCAGCTCTTTGCTGATGGAAAGACACAACATTCACTCTTTTGGCTAGTATATAACCTTCATGAATACAGGCTTATTCAATTCTTGGCTTTCTAAAGGACTCCCTGCTATCTTTAAAACAAATTTGAAGAACCAAGAAACTCAGGAGGGGAACAGTGTCAATCTGCACTGTGAACTTTCTAAGGCTGGAGTTCGAGTAGAGTGGTGGAAAGGAGAAGAACTGCTCAAGACTGGAGAAAAATATCAGTTGAGACAGAAAGAAGCAACCGTAGAGTTGTTAATAAGGAAGGCACAACCAGAAGACAGTGGAGTGTATCGCTGCATATGTGGAGATTACAAGACAGAAGCCACCATCAAAGTTAATGGTATGATCCAAGATGTTTTCATATGCAGGTTCCTGTATTTAAGAATTACCCAATTTGTTGTTAGAAATTCTAAAGCAATTAAAAAGCTTAATCAGATCATGCAACATCTTCATCGTTCTACTGCTCTGTGTAGCTCTCCCTATCACTTTCAAACAAGAACTTAAGGATCAAGAAGGTGAAGAAGGGAACAACATCACATTGCGCTGTGAACTCTCTAAGGCCAGTGCTGATGTGAAGTGGTTGAAGGGAGATGAAGTCCTAAAGCATGGTGAAAAATACCAGTTGAGACAGATAGCAACTAAAATGGAGCTCGTTATCAGAAAAGCCATACCTGAAGACAGCGGAGTCTACTTTTGTGTATGCCCTGATCAGACATCCAAAGCTACAGTTAAAATCAATGGTACAAAACTTAAGCAATATATTAAATAAATTCAGACTTTTAGGTCAAACATTCTGCTTAGGTGACACAGATATTTTTGCGATTTCTTAGCTCTCCCGATCACTTTCAAACAAAACTTGAGAAAACAAGAAGTGGTGGAAGGAAACACAGTAGCTTTCCGTTGTGAGCTTTCCAAACCGGGAGCTACGGTGAAATGGTGGAGGGGTGAAGAGGTGCTGCAGGGTGGAGAAAAGTACCAGATGAGGAATGAAGGACGGATTGCTGAACTTCTTATTAAAAATGTCAACTCTGAAGATGTCGACTTCTACAGCTGCACTACAGGAAAGGAAAAAACGACAGCGGAGGTCAAAGTTAGGGGTACGCTATAATACTGCAATATCTGATCTTGATCTTTCATTAATTTCGCAATTACGTAGTAACTTTCCTCTTTTGGATCATTCTCCAACTTCAATACATTTTGTATGGTTTTCATAGCTGTACCTGTCACTTTCAAACGAGAACTTCAAAATGAATTAACCAAAGAAGGTGGGCAAGCTGTTTTTAGCTGTGAGCTGTCTAAACCCGGCGCTCAAGTTGACTGGAGAAAAGGAAGAATTATTCTCAAGCCTGATGATAAATATGAAATGAAGCAAGAGGGCACATTCACCAAACTGGTCATACGTAATGTTGAAGCAAGTGATGCTGGGAACTATTCATGTAAAACCAAGGATTCTGAGTCAACTGCTGAGCTAACCGTTAAGGGTAAGGCATGCAGGCTTTTTGCAGCGGCAGCTTGGCACATTTAGTCTTTCTTGGCTTTCTGCTATTGCATTGTATTGATTCTTGTGCTGTAGTTTTCAGCTTTGCTGTGCTTTGAAGGCCTGCATGGCTTTGTAGTAAAATAATCTGGCATACCTATACCTTTTTGTTAACATTTCCAGTTCCACCAATCACTTTTAAAGTCAAGTTGAAAAATCAGGAAGTTGAAGAAGAAAATAAACTTGTGTTGCACTGTGAGCTCTCAAAAGCTGGATGTCCTGTTGAATGGAGGAAGGGGGAAGAGCTTCTTAGGTCAGGGTATAAATATCAAATCCAAGAACATGATGTTACAAGGGAGCTGATCATCACAAAGGCCATGCCTGAAGACAGTGGAGTCTACAGCTGCATTTGTGGAGAGCAGAAGACCAAAGCCACGATCCGAGTATTCGGTATGGATGACATTTTTACCGAAAATGTACCTTTTATTGTCGCTTGAGCTCACTATGAGCTAACATTTTACTGTGCAACTCTTCAGCCACACCAGTAACGTTCAAACAAAACCTGAAGAACCAAGAAGCCCCTGAGGGAGGTGTTGTTATTCTGCATTGTGAGCTGTCCAAAGCTGGGGTACCAGTGACATGGTTAAAAGGGGATGAGGAGCTCTGCAATGGGAATAGATACAAGATAAAGCAGGAGGGATTGGTTGCCGAATTACACATTAAAAATGTTCTTCCCAAGGATGTTGGGGAATACAGCTGCATCGTTGGAGACCAGAAGACTACAGCTGAAGTTAATGTTAGGGGTAGGTCCAATGCCACTTTAATAGGTACACACTCTCAATGGGTAAACAAAAGATCGTTCTGATTTTTGAATAATCGAATTCAGCCAAATCTGATTTTGTCATTGCAAATTAACTAATGTTGTCTAAAGACACCTGTTTGTGTCTACACCCATTACCTTGACAACATTTTTACAGGGCTGTAAACAGTGTATGATACCCAAGACCAGAAAAGATTGAATGTGGGGGACCAGATAGTGAATTTAGGGGGGTGCCATTTTGATTCATACTAGTTAGGTTTTTAAGGAAAATGAACAGAATTTTGACTCCATAAAATAGCCCCTAAAAGGTGTACAAAAATATTAAACTGTTTTCATTATTCTTAAGTAATATTTCTTGAGCAGCAAATCCTTATTAGATAGATAAATTTTAGAATGATTTCTGATTTCGGATCAATTGACACTGAAGTCTGGACTAAAGGCTGCTGAAAAATCTACTTCGCCATTACATATAAATATAAACAGTTATTTCAAATTGCAATAGTATTTCACAATTATACTTATATTTTTATATTCTATGTATTTATATTACTCTATTTTCTGTCAAATAAATGCACCCTAGGTGAACATAAGCTTCATAATGCTTCTTTCAAAAACTTGAAAAATCTTACTGACCCCACACTTTTGAATGGTTGTAATTGTGTATTTTTATTTGAATAGGATATTGTCAACTCAAACTTGCCCTGGAATAATGAAAAACATTTCTCCTGACTCCTCAGCTAGGGTCCCCCAACTGAACCTCAGCCATTTCCACCATTATTGATACCCTCATGATCCTTTCATGAACCTTGTATGATACCCTTCATGAATCACAGGGTCATACACACACAGTGTCATATCATATCATAAACTCTACCAATTAACATTCCAACACGACTTCTGAATTGCAATTTTTCTCTCAAAATACTTTTGAGCTGTTACTGAGATCATAATTCTTAAACCTCCCACAGCTGCTGCCTCTGTGTTCTTTGAGAAAGAGCTTGAGAGTCAAGAAGCAATGGAGGGGGACTCTGTCCTGTTTCGTTGTTTGCTCTCTAGTGATAATGCCCCAGTGACCTGGAGAAAAGATACAAACCAGATCACACAGGGAGGGCGATATACCCTCCACCGTAAAGGTTCAACACAGGAGCTTGAAATCAGGAAACTGAGAATGCAGGATGCTGGCATGTACTCATGTAGTGTCAGGGGCAAGAACACCTCTGCGACCCTCAGAGTGATAGGTAAGTCAAAACAAACCCACATAAGAAGTTAACAAAAAAGTGTAGCTTGACTTCAAACTTAAACACACTCCAAAGACATAACAGAGGTGTTCCTTTATTTGGTTTCTTTACCAGAGCGTGTGAGGATTGTGAAAGGACTGCGTGACTTGACAGTAACTGCAGGTGAGAGCGCACACTTTGTGTGCGAGCTTTCACATGAGAACATCCTTGACGGGGTTTGGTGGCTTGGTTCCAATGAACTTCAGGAGAACGAGATGAACCAGATGAGTGTCTGTGGTCGAGAACATCACTTGGTGCTCACTATGACCACAACCGAAGAGTCAGGTGTTGTGTCCTTTGTGGTGGGAAATGAAAAGACCTCTGCCTGTCTTCGTGTGAACAGCAAGCCTACAGGTGAGTGTAAAAATCCTTACTGCAAATAATGTATTTACTATTAACAAGAAGACAAACTGATATATAAGGTAAAGGTGAAGTGACATACAGCCAGGTATGGTGACCCATACTCAGAACTCGTGCTCTGCATTTAACACATCCATAGTGCACACACACACACACACTGTGAATGCACACCTAGAGCAGTAGGCAGCCATTATGCTACATCACCTGGGAAGCAGTTGGGGGTTCGATGCCTTGCTCAAGCGCACCTCAGTCATGGTATTGAAGATGGGAGAGAGCGCTGTACATTCACTCCCCCCACCTACAATTCCTGCCCGACTGAGACTCAAACTCGCAACCTTTGCATTGCAAGTCCAAATCTCTAACCACTAGGCCGCATCTTTTTCCATAAAATAAACCCCCCATAAGATAAAATAAACTGATATACCAAAATGTAATGTATACTTTTAACTACATACTCAAAAGTGCATTCTCTCTGTAGTTTTGATAGAGGAAAGACTGAAGGACATGACCATTTTTGAGGGAGATTCTGCCACCCTATCCTGTGTGACTTCTGACACCTGCACACCTGTCACCTGGAAGCGAAATAATGTAACCCTGCTCTCTGGGGAAAAGTATGAACCTCTGAAACACGGGAAACGTAACGTTCTTCTGATTCATAAAGTCAGAAAAGAGGATGCTGGGATTTACATGTGCGATACAGGAGACATGCAGAGTAGTGCTACTCTTACAGTCAAAGGTGGGAAAAGCTTGAAAGATTATTTCATTATTTTACTGTAATAATAACAATTATATTCTTAATAATAATCTATTATTTTTTGTAAAATAATAAAAATAATGATTTTATATATTTATTTAAAAGTGATTTAAATGATCAGTTTTAGTTTGTCTTTGATTGAAACATGATTTATTTTTAAATTCATACATGCATACCCTATTTTTAATTTTTTCAATTGATACTCAAAGTACTTCATATTTTAGTTATAAAGTTTTGAAGTATTGTTTTAGAGAAGGAAATTGTTAAATTGTCACATATACCTAAGGGCTCTTTGCTTACTCTCAGAACGTCCTTTGTTTTTCTGCCGGGAGCTCCAAAATCAAGAAGCAGAAGAGGGTGAGACTACTTTCTTGTGCTGTGAATTGTCTCAGCCTGGAGTTGCAGTTGAGTGGAAGAAGGGAGCAATTCTTCTTAGGCCTGGTAACAAATATGAGATAAAACAGGATGGATGTGAGCAGCAGCTACAGATCAATGACCTCACAAGTCAAGACAGCGGGGCCTACAGATGTTGTGCCGATGGCATTGAGACAAGGGCTAGTATTACTGTAAAAGGTAATAACAAAATAATATAAATTTCATTAGATGGTGAGGATTTGATCTGTGCATGAACTGAATGTCAGTGAATGAGTGGAAATATTCAGTAATACTTAATATAAATTGCACTTAGTACTTTATTCATTAAATTTTTTTTTTTATTTTTTTTTTACTGTTTTTCTTCCCTTGCGCCACAGAGCGTCCTTTATTTTTCCATGAAGAGCTCCAAAACCAAGAAGCAGAAGAAGGTGAATCAGCATTCTTGTGCTGTGAGCTCTCTAAACCTGGAGTAGCAGTCCAGTGGAAAAAGGGGGCAATGCTGCTCAAGAATGGACATAAGTATGAGATGACGCAAGACGGCAATGAAGTACAACTTCAGATCCATGATCTCACAAGTCAAGATAGTGGTATCTACAGATGTTGTGCTGGCAACATAGAGACACGAGCTAATATTATAGTTAAAGGTAGGAATGCACATTAATAATACTGTTATGGAATATATTTAGATTCGTATTAGTCAGTATTGCATGTTTTATTGTTCGTGGTCATACCCCTATTTTTACATTCATTGTAGATCACTTAAAACACTAATAGTTATGGAACATTATTAAATGTAATCTTTAGCAAATCAAATTTTCATAATGTACATTATAATGCTGCAATGCATAAATTCATTTGTTGAATTTAAAACTATTCATTTTAGTTTGTAATGTTTTTTTTTTTATGTGAAAAAACTGATCATGTATCAAGTATCAACCATATAATGAAAAACGTGGTAGAGTATTGCGTTAGCAAGCGCAAGGTTGGGGGTTCGAATCCCAGGGAACACATGTAAGGAAATTGTTTGCTTGAATGCAATGTAAGTCGCATTGGATAAAAGAGTCTGCTAAATGCATTAATGTATTCATTTATTTTAAATGTTTCTAATAGAGTGTTTATATAATCATAATATAGGTTTTTAATTAAGGCATGGATATTGGTGACACCATCTGTCATTGGTGTTTAAGGACATTTAGCAAAAGACTAAAAGAAACCATTTCCTGCAAATCTAATTAGCACTAATTTGCTTTCCCTTTTCAGAGCAACCTCTTTTCTTCTGTGAGGAACTCCATAACCAGGAAGCAGAGGAGGGCGAGACAGCCTTTCTTTGCTGTGAGCTCTCTAAACCTGGAGTTGAAGTGCAGTGGAAGAAGGGGGCAATACGATTGAGACCGGGAGACAAATATGAGATGAAACAAGATGGCTGCAAAGTACAGCTACAGATCCATGGCCTGACACGTCAGGATAGTGGCACATACAAGTGCTGCTCTGGAAGCCTGGTAACCACAGCATCCATTGTAGTCAAAGGTGAGAACCGTGAAATAAGGGCCATACCATACCATGATGTTGTGAAAAAGTATTTGCCGCCTTCTGATTTATTGATATTAATATACAATATTACAGTACATATTTAAAAATGAAAACAAAATTAAATAACATAAACAAATTTGCTTATTTATTCAAGTCTTTTGAATTCCTAAAGACTGAATAATTGAAAGATTACAATTTCATTTTCAGAACATCCTTTGTACTTCATCAAGATGCTTGAGTGTCAAGAAGCAGAAGAGGGCGAAACTGCTTTCCTTTGCTGTGAGCTTTCCAAACCTGGGGCTGCGGTACAGTGGAAGAAGGGATCTGTGCTGCTAAAGCCTGGAAGGAAGTATGAAATAAAGCAGAATGGAAGTGAACTGCAGCTTCAGATCCATGAGCTCACAAGCCAAGACAGTTGTGTCTACACATGCTGTGTTGGTAGTCTAGTGACTTCAGCATCTCTGGAAGTGAAAGGTATGTTATATTCAAATTAGAGCTTCCAAGATCAGTTGTTAGAGTACACATCAATTAACATACTTATTTGCTGCATCCAGAACAACCTCTGTTTTTCTGTGAGGAGCTCCAAAAGCAAGAAGTAGAAGAGGGTGAGACTGCCATACTGAGCTGTGAGCTCTCTAAACCTGGAGTGGAAGTGCAGTGGAGGAAGGGAACTGTTTTGCTTCGACCAGGAAACAAATATGAGATGAAGCAAGATGGCTGTAAATTGCAGCTTCTGATATATGAGCTCAACAGTCAGGACAGTGGTGTCTACAAATGTTGTGCTGGTAGCTTGGTGACCACAGCATCTATCGATGTGAAAGGTATAAAAATTACACAAAATTGTTAAATCGACTAACACTTGAACAAAATACAGAAAAGTAAAAATGCAACGATTTATGCACTGGATAGGAAAACCTATGGAGCGATCCAGCAAAAAGATTAGCTTTATTTTAGGTAGTAGAAATTGTTACAATTTATTTGGTGTTCTCTAGAATCACCAGTTGTCTTCCAAGAGGAGCTCCAAAGCCTTGAAGCAGAGGAAGGTGGGACGGCCACCCTGACCTGTGAGCTGTCTAAACCTGGAGTTGCTGTGCAGTGGAAGAAGGCAACAGTGTTGCTAAAGCCGGGCAACAAGTATGAGATGAAACAAGATGGCTGTCTACAACAGCTTCAAATATATGACCTGAAACATGAAGATAGTGGCTTGTACAAATGTTGTGCTGGCAGTCTGGTGACAACTGCTTCACTTGTGGTAAAGGGTAAGGGACATAAAAATATTCTGACTTAAAAATCATTCAATCATTCAGCTTTTTTATCTTTCCAGTTGTCTTTCAGTAAAGCTGGAATGTATAATTTTTGTTTGCTTTCTACAGAACATCGCTTGTTCTTTTCCAAGGAGCTCCAAAACCAAGAAGCAGAGGAGGGTAGGACAGCAATATTGTGCTGTGAGCTCTCTAAACCTGGAGTTTCTGTGCAGTGGAAAAAGGGAACAGTGCTTTTGAAGTCTAGTAACAAATATAAAATTAAAGAAGATGGCTGTCAACTACAGCTTCAGATACATGAGCTAACAGCTCAGGACAGTGGGGCCTACAAATGCTGTGCTGGTAGCCTTGTCACAACTGGATCTCTTGTGATAACAGGTACTTCAAATGCCAGTTTTCTACATTTTGTCCTTTGACATAAGAATTGATTAATTTCATCAAGAAACAAATGACACATGAACAGATTAAAGACGTATATGCTTTCGTTTTCCCTCTACAGAAAAGCCATTGTACTTTTCTGAGGAGCTCCAGAACCAAAAAGCAGAGGAGGGTAAAACAGTCACATTGCACTGTGAACTTTCTAAACCTGGAGTTTCAGTGCAATGGAAGAAGGGAACATTTTTGTTGAAGGCTAGTAAAAAATATGACATAAAACAGGATGGCCGTGAACTACAGCTTCAGATCAACGAGCTAACAGCTCAAGACAGTGGGACCTACAAATGTTGTGTTGGGAACCTGGTCACAACTGCTTCTCTTGTGGTAAAAGGTGAGTGAATTATTCAAATAAATTCTTTCCATTCTTTGATGTTTGACTTAATCAATTAATTAATGAATTAATATGTGCTGTTTTCTAATGAGCATGCAAGACAGAGATATTTTTGTTTTCCCCTTCCAGAACAGCCATTGTTCTTCTCTGAGGAGCTCCAAAACCAAGAAGCAGAGGAGGGTAACACAATTACATTGCACTGTGAGCTCTCTAAACCAGGAGTTTCAGTGCAGTGGAAAAAGGGAACAGTGCTTTTAAAGCCTAGTAAAAAATATGACATAAAACAGGATGGCCGTGAACTACAGCTTCAGATCCATGAGCCAACAACTCAGGACAGTGGGGTGTACAAATGTTGTGTTGGGAGCCTTGTAACAACTGCTTCTCTTGTGGTAAAAGGTGAGTGAAGTTATTCGAATGTGATAGCTGTAAGTATGGTGTTCGGTATAACCATTTTTTGGACTGTTTATGTCAGTGGTTCCCAATCACATTCTTGGAGGCTCCCCAATACTGCACATTTTGCATGTCTCCTTTATCAAGCACACCTGATTCAGATCATCAGCTCATTAGCTGGGACTCCAAGACCAGAAATGGGTATGTCAGATAAAGGAGACATGAAAAATGTGCAGTGTTGGGGGGCTTCTAGGAACATGGTTGGAAACCACTGGTTTATATGACGAGTTTTTTCTGTTGAGCATGTAAAGATGTAAATATTTTTGATTTTCCCTCACCAGAACATAGCTTGTTCTTCTCTGAGGAGCTCCAATACCAAGAAGCAGAGGAGGGTAAGACAGCCATATTGTGCTGTGAGCTCTCTAAATCTGGAATTTCAGTGCAGTGGAAGAAGGGAACAGTGCTTTTGAAACCTAGTAAAAAATATGAGATAAAACAGAATGGCCGTCAGCTACAGCTTCAGATCCATGATCTAACAGTCCAGGACAGTGGGGACTATAAATGTTGTGTTGGAAACCTGGTGACAACAGCTTCTTTTGTTGTAAAGGGTAAGTGAATTATGCAAATACCATTTTTCACAATTTGACTTGAAATAAGAATTCATTTATTTATCTGTTCATGTGTTTATTTGTTTTTGTTGAACATGTGACAACGTACAGTATGTTTTTGTTTTCCCTCTCAAGAAAAGCCATTGTTCTTCTCTAATGAGCTCCAAAACCAAGAAGCAGAGGAGGGTAAGACAGCCATATTGTGCTGTGAGCTCTCTAAATCTGGAGTTTCGGTGCATTGGAAGAAGGGAACAGTGCTTTTGAAACCTAGTAAAAAATATGAGATAAAACAGGATGGCCGTCAACTACAGCTTTGTATCCATGAGCTAACAACTCAGGACAGTGGGGCCTACAAATGTTGTGTTGGAAGCCTTCTGACTACTTGCTCTGTTACGGTGAAAGGTATAAAAACATGTTTAAGTGAAAAACTCTTTCCATTTAGAGCACTCTTACAATCACTCTTACAAACATTTATTAAGAGCAAGTGATTTGTGAATTTAGCCACAAATAGTAGAAACATAAAATTTGTTTGTATTGCCCCATGTCTAGAGCAACCAATATTCTTCTGCAAGAACCTCCAAAGCCTTGAAGCAGAGGAAGGTGAGACAGTCACTCTGATCTGTGAGATCTCAAAACCTGGAGTTGCTGTGCAGTGGAAGAAGGGAACAGTGTTGCTAAAAGCAGGAAACAAGTATGAAATGACACAAAATGGCTGTGTGCTACAACTCCAGATACGTGACCTGAAAAGTGATGATAGTGGATCTTATAAATGTTGTACTGGTAGTGTGGTGACAACTGCTTCACTTGTGGTAAATGGTGAGTGATTTGATTTAAATGCAATTTTCCACTTTTTTTATAGTTTAAACAGATGAATGAATTCATTAGTATATTAATTTGTCCACATTTTCTGTTCATATTTTTGTTTTCCCCCACTAGAACATCCTTTGTTCTTCTCTAAGGAGCTCCAAAACCAAGAAGCAGAGGAGGGTAAGACAGTCACATTGTACTGTGAACTCTCTAAACCAGGAGTTTCTGTTCAGTGGAAGAGGGGAGCAGTAATACTTAAACCTTGTAAAAAATATGAGATTAAACAGGATGGCTACCAACTCCAACTTCAAATCCATGAAGTAACAGCTCAGGACAGTGGGGTCTACAAATGCTGTGCTGGAAGCCTGGCAACTAATGGTTCAATTAAAGTGACAGGTACACATATTATTTTAGTGAAACATGTATTTACAGTTTCCAACTTTTTGTCCATGTAGAATTTTTTTCATGCATGGAAGAAACCACACTTTTATTTATTTATTTTTTTTGCATGGACAGAGCAACCTTTATTCTTCTGCAAGAATCTTCAAAACCTTGAATCTGAAGAAGGTGAAACTGCATTCTTGACATGTGAGCTCTCAAAACCTGGAGTTGCAGTGCAGTGGAAAAAGGGATCTGTGTTGCTTAAACCAGGAAACAAGTATGAGATGAAACAGAATGGCTCTGAATTACACCTTCAAATCCATGATTTAAAATGTCAGGACAGTGGTGTC
The DNA here is from genome assembly GCF_023724105.1 of Carassius gibelio. Lineage (NCBI taxonomy): Eukaryota > Metazoa > Chordata > Actinopteri > Cypriniformes > Cyprinidae > Carassius > Carassius gibelio. The sequence goes on along the minus strand of NC_068403.1, from coordinate 10,297,742 downwards.
TACAAATGCTGTGCTGCAAAGATGGAGACAAAAGCTTCTGTTGTTGTAAAAGGTACATTTATGTGCATTTCCATTTTTTCCAAATTTCATTTTTTGCTTAAAACTTTACTTCAAATTCAAAACAAGTATAACTGCATTTTCTATATTTTTACACCAGAATCTCCACCTAAAATTAAAGACATCCCTCAAGCCCCACCAAGAATAAAAGGAAAAAACATTATGGAAGAAACACACAGTGGTCTAGATCATAAGAAACAAGCTGCAGTCATTGAGGAATCGGATATCTCTATCTTCGATCCATCAGAGGTTCACTTCCAGGATCTCTGTGAGAAACCGACAGATGACCAGGAAGTCAAGCCAAAATCATTGGTGCGACAAAAGGGAGAAGATGTGAGTTCCAGTATGGTTATCAGTGAGTCTACTTGCACCATGGGAGAACCTGAAATTTCTTCTCTTGCAATCAATGTACACAAAGAACAAAGAAAAAAGGAGTTGGACACAAATTCAAAATGGGTTACTAAGATTTCTGTGGACCAGCACAATGAAGAGATCTCAGGGCAAGTTCAAAAGAAAACTCCAAGCATAGATCCAAGTGAACAGAGCAAGGAACCACCCAGAGAGGTTCCCCTGCCTCCACCGCGGTCAAAGGGTAAGGCCACACATCCAGATGATTCATTCCAAGACCAGCACAGTGTTAAAGAGCCAACTCTTGATAAGAGAGGCAAGAAACAAGATGTTGTCGTTGAGGCTACTGTGGAGACCACAAAGGCATCAAAGCATGTTGACCTAACAGTGTCACTCCCTAAAGAGAATGCCTCCCAGCTACATGTTGAAACCAAAAGGCAACCCTATGTTTTGGAAGCAAAGATCCAAGATATGGACATAAAACAATGTGTGGATACCACTTTGAAGATATCAGAACATGGTTTAAATACCCCATTCTTCGAAGAGATAACAGCGAAACACATTGAATCGTCTCATTTAGAACAACCATGTCATTTAGAAGGAAATAATCAGTATATCAAACAGAAATCAACTGTAAACAAGGAACCAAAGCAAGAGCAAATTGTGAGCAAGGAAACAGAGTTGGAAGAATTTGCCCCGCAAACAAATACAAATAAGGAACCAAAACAGAAATCATTGGATAAGAATGTAGCACATGAAAATCAAAATGTCCAGTCTGAAGAGAGATCAGAAATTAAAAAGGTTAAATCCATTGATGAACATCATGGACAAATAACAAAAAATATTACAGAACAACCAAGTATTGCAATTACAAGCCAGAAACCCAAAAAGCCAATCCTTTGTGCACAAAGAGACTCTTCAATGCCTGTAAGAGATGTCCAGAAGGAATTACAGGCAGGTGAACTGAATTTACCACACATTGATAGTGGAGAACTGAAACATGTCCAGCAGGTTGTGGATGAACATCATGGAAAAGTGCCAAAGCATGTTACAGAAAAACCAAAACAAATTGCCATTACAAGCCAGAAATTCAAAGAAGAAATAATAACTGCAGTTAAAACTACAGCAATTAAAGATGTGCAGAAATATTCAGAGGAAGGTGAACTGAATTTACCACACACTGATAGTGAAGATGTGAAAAATGTGAAGCAAGCTCTGGATGAAGATAAGGTTAAAGTACGAAAGCCTGTTACAGGAAAAGCAACAAATATTGCAATTGCAAGCAAGTTCAAAGAAGAAACAATTCCTGCAGAGAAAGCTACAACAATGTCCATTAAGGATGTGCAAAGGGTTTCACAGGAAGTGGAACCAAACGTACAACACATTGATATCGGAGATGAGAAAAATGTGAAGCAGGTCATAGATGAACATAACGTAAAATTACCAAAGCATGTTAAGGAAAAGGCTCCAAGCATTACAAGACCGCAAATAATTCCTCCAAAGAAAGCTGTAACAATATCTTTTAGGGAAGTGCAGAAGGCATCACAGGAAGTTGAGCCAAACTTGCCACACATGGATGATAAAGATCAGAAAAATTTGAAGGAGGTTGTCATTGAAGGACAGAAGGAAGATGTTTCCAGAGGATTGAGCTCTCAACCTGAGGAGATGATGCCAGAGCAGATCACAAGTGTGGATACTGACAAACAGAAGAGTTTAAAAGCAGAACAAGGTGGTCCTGGTATAGATATAGATTCTGAAGATGAGCCAGAGATGCTTGAGGCTGCGATTAAAATACAAGCTGCTTTCAAAGGCTACAAAACAAGAAAGGACATGCGGCCCATCTTTAAAGAAGTGTTCAAGAACCAGAATATTAATCTTGGTGGCACTGCATTCCTGGAGTGTGTTGTAGAAGGTAAAATAAGCAATGTGCGTTGGCTTAAAGATGGAGTAACTCTCAAGCCTGGGGAAAGGCACAAAATCACCCATAATGCCTATGGAAGGTGTCTTCTAGAAATTTCCAGCTTTACAAACAAAGATGCTGGAATCTACACATGCGAAGTTGCAAACAAGTTTGGAGCAGTTAGTTACAATGGGAATGTGATGGTGGGTAAACCACAGAAGCCATCACAAACAATTCAGACTGCACAAACACCAAGTACAGAAATGGTCACTGAGAAAGAGGTTTTGCCAACAATTAACATGGAAGAGGAGTCATTGAGACTCGTCTATGACCTACCAGCAGATGACACCTACAGCAAGATCCAGGAGAAAAGGAGAAGTCTAATTTCAGTCAGCTCTAGTGAGTTGTCTAAATATTCTGTTTGTTTCAAAGTGTTCATTTTACTTTTATTCTATATAATAGAAGCAAGATTAGGTCTGCACTGATATAAACTTCCGGCTGATGCCACTGAAGACAAAAATTATTCCATGTATTATGTCATGTTCTATGACTGATTAATGGCAGCTAATCGAAAAATGTAAAAAAAAAAAAATCTGGAAAATGTGATTAGTATTAGAATTTTGGATACCAGTAGCAGATGAACATTTTAGTTTTTTTGTAATTCTGCATCCTCTTTAGTATCCTGTTACTCAGATTATGACACAGCCCCAGATGTTGAGACAGACTACCAATCAAGGTAAGTTTTACTTCGTAAAGACCTCTCAAGGGCTATTAATTATAAAGAATAATGGCAGCGTAAGAGCATGTTTCAAATGTTACTTTGCAATGTTTTTTTTTAATGAATATTTTCCCAAACAGAGGTAAAGAGGCAAAGACGGCAAAAACTGAGGCTTCTACTACTCAGACTTCTAAAGAAGAAAACATAATTACTGTACAATCCCCAAAGAATACAGACCAGCTAAAAGTGAAAGGTCAGTTCTATTGGTAATACAAGTTATGTTTTAAAGCTCATTAAATAATTAAAGATAAATAAATAATATGCACATAATAGCAGTTTGAGAAGCTTGGAGATGCCTATAACTTGAGGACTTCTGTATTGTTGGGTTTATATTTGTCATAGGTGGCAATTCACAGAGCCAGACACCCTCACCCAAACGCATTCATTCCTACAAGTCCTCTGCAAATGCTGAGTCGTTCTCTGAGTCAGATGGAGATGATGATAGAGGAGAGGTAGCAGCGTTTTATAATAATTTTACAATAATAATAATAAAATTCAATTATTGGAACGTATTGTGCATATTGTAGCTCAGAGTTAGAAACAAGTGAAAAGTAAAACATAAAAAGCACTGATATGGAGTATATGTGTTTGTCACCTTTTAGACCTTTGATATTTATGTAGCCAAAAGTGATTGTCAGCCTCTGGGAGGAAACCAAGAGGCTTTTGTACTAAAGGAAGGTCAGTTTGTGGAAGTCCTGGACTCAGCCCATCCTGTGAGGTGGCTTGTCCGTACAAAGCCAACCAAGCTCACACCATCCCGTCAAGGCTGGATATCCCCGGCGTATCTAGAAAAGAAGACAAGGGTGAATTGATGGATGTGTGTGTGTATATATAAATGGAATAAAATGTTGTTACATTATTTTAATAATATTTCTTTTTTTTCTCTAAGGAAATATTTTCCTTGGCCCATGAAGCAGAGACTAAAGAATCCCCTGAGAAAGGCAAAACAGTTTTTACAAAGGATGAGCACAGTTTGATCCAAAGGTAAATCAGACTCAAGTCTACCAAAAGTTCAAAGTCTGACTGATCATTTTTTAGTTTAAGTTTTCATTTATATTGATGTATTTGTATTTTTTGTATTTTAGCTTTAATACTATTTTATTATTTTACTGAAATGTAAAAAAAAAAAAAAAAAGTTATTTTATTATTAGGTTTTGTGAAACCCTAAATTGACTAATTGATGTTTTTTTTGTTTTTTTTTTCCAGTCGCTTGATCAAGGGACTACTTGATGGTGAGAATAATTTTGTGCGCGAGCTGAACTTCTTTGTGGAGCACCATTTGCAATACTTAGAGACAAGCACTCAAGTTCCTCTCACCATCCTAAGTCAAAAAGAGTACATATTCCGCAATATCAGAGATATTGCAAGTTTCCATGAATGGTAAATACATCTATTTTGTTCTATAATATAATATAATACACATTGTGGTTTAACTTCTTTGTCCCTCTGTCCCTCCATCCTCCATCACAGCTGTATTCTCCCTAAGCTGGAGATGTGTTTCTCAGATGATGATGTAGCCCAGTGTTTTGTCAGTTATGCACTGGACTTTGAGATGTATCTCCAGTTCATTACAGGCCTGCCCCAAGCCGAGGCTTGCATCTCAGAAAAAAACACACAGCATTTCTTCAAGGCAAGAGCACATACTGTTTTAAGTTTGGCAGTATGATTTGAAGTATCTTCAAATAAATTACAATTATTTTTCTACTGTGTTCCAGCAATATGCAAACACCGAGTTGGCACATTTGGATACGCAGGTCTTCAGTGTTAGCACATATTTGCAGAGACCCATGGAGAGAATTCAAACGTACAAAAATGTACTTAAGGTGTGGTAGCTTAATCATTTTCTTTACACACACACATAAACACACACACATATGTATATGTATATTTGGGGTCAGCCAGTGTTTAAATATATTCACACACAGACAGCAAAAAACAAAACAATATTTAAAAAATGTTAATTATTGCTTTCAATACATCTTGTTTAGCAGCTTCCATGTTTGTCTTTTTAGGAGCTGATCAGAAACAAAGCAAAAAGCGGACAGAACTGTTGCCTGCTGGAAGACGCATTTGCCATTGTTTCCAGCTTGCCTTGGCGTGCAGAGAACTTGCATCATCTGTCCATGATTGAGAATTACCCTGCACCTCTCAAGGGGCTTGGAGAACCCATTAGACAGGTACTGTATCATTATACCCTGAACATCTGTGTTTGCAGGTTGACAGGTTGACAAGTGTGAGTAAGGATTTGAAGGTATCATTCTGCTAATGATAGTGTCAATGTGTCTCCAGGGATATTTTACAGTATGGGAGGAAATTCCTGAGGTCAAAATCTCTCAAAGAGGACATCACCGCCACGTATTTCTCTTCAAAGATTGTATTGTCTTCTGCAAGCCGAAGAGAGAACTTGGCACATACACTGAGGCCTACATATTCAAGAATAAGATGAAGGTATAATCAGATATGCATTTATTAATATAGCATTTTTTTGTAATACAGAACTTTTACAGTCTATTCTACATGCTGTCCTACTGAAAACGTACTGTAGCTAAATGTCATTGATGAAATTAAACCAAAATGCAGTTCAATGAAAAGGTTCACCTTACATTTGAAAAGATATGTGTATAGTACACTGCGCATGTAATATCATGTACAGTATATCATGGCAGCACTAATCACTGCAGTCCATTTCACATCCATTCCAAAAGCATTTGCTTTCTTCACAGCTGAGTGATATTGATGTAAAGGATACAGTGGAAGGAGATGACAGGTCATTTGGTCTTTGGCACGAGCACCGGGGAATGGTGAGAAAAATCATTCTGCAAGCTCGATCCATCCTCCTCCGCCTCTCCTGGCTCAAAGATCTGAGAGACCTGCAGCAGCGCAGCAAACAGCCTACTTGGAGTAAGTTAGGACACAGTAGAACAAACTTAAGAATAAATCTGTTTCGACTGCTTGAAATGATTGCATTTTTGCAACACATCTATGTTTTATATTTACAGCTGCCCCATGCTTTGAGCAGCATCTTAGTGACTATCCAGCAAAGCTTGGACAAACTGTAAAACTGGTCTGCAAAGTCACTGGTACACCAAAACCAGTAATAAAGTGGTATAAAGGTGAATCATAATATCTCTGTCTGTGCATAAATATAGAAAGTTAACATTTACATAGTGTATAAATGGGTTCTGCTGATGTGCTGTTTGCAGATGGTCATGCTGTGAAAGAAGACGAGCATCACATTACATCAGAAGGACAGTTAGGTGCTTGTTATCTTGTACTGACTGGTGTCATAGAGGCGGACTCAGGTCAATACATGTGTTATGCAACCAATCATGCAGGGAACGCAAGCACTCTGGCTAATATCATGATTGATGGTAAGTTTTTGAGAAATGTTTATTATGGCCATCTGTTATAATGTTTGTATTTATTTACATCTACAGTACTGTTCAAGATTTTTTTTTTACATCATTTTATTCAGGAAGGATGCATTACATACGTTGATCAAAAACAAGTATTTTTTTTATCATTTAATCCTTAAAATATTAGGCAGCACATATTTGCAAAGCTGATCATAAGAAAAATTACTTGTGTACGGAAAAAGTATTTTAAAACGATAGCTATAGGATCATGTGACTGAAGACGAGCTTAAAGGCTGCTGAAAATTATGCTTTGTCAAATTATATTTTAAAATCTATTAAAATAGAAAACAGTTATTTGAAATTGTAATAATATTGAACAATATTACTGATTCCCTGTATTTTTGATCCTTCAACCTTGGTGAGTGTAAGAAACTTTTCAAAAAATATAAAAATATATTCCTGATCCCAAACTTTTGAATGCTAGTGTAAGTAGTTTTAAAGATGACACGGAATTGGTTAGCAAAAATTGAGAAAAAGGTTTTTGTTTCCCGCAGTACCTCCAAGTTTTACAACCAGACTACAGAACTCAGTGCTTGTAAAGGGACAAGATGCGCAGTTCAGGTGCTCCACACAATCTGCTCCTTTACCATCAATAAGGTACAACTGGTTCCATTCATTCATATTAATGTAATGGCATTTATATTTGATAAAAAATCTCAGACAATCTATATGCACAGGTGGTTTAAGGATGGCATTCAGCTTGAGGATAACAGGAAACACCAGATTCAATCTGATGTTCAAACAGGAATTCTCACTCTCACTATAAAGAAAGCTGAAGAGGCAGATCTAGGTCAATACCAGTGTGAGGTACCAGAGTCTTCTGCTACTTTTTGATGACTTTATATCATATATGGATCCCATTATATAATTATTCTCTGTGTTTATGATACAGCTACAGAATGAAGTGGGCAGTGCCAAGTGTAAAGCTGAACTCTGCCCTCCAGCACCATTACCTGTGTCAGTCAGGACCCAAAAGCAATCACAAACTACCCCAACTTCAGGTAGGATGAAGAGGAATGTGAACAGCAATTGCCGTTTAAGGCAGAAAAGGTGTATATTTGGCCACTAAGTCTCACCATGTGTTGGTGGGCACCAGTAGGCTTTGAAGGAGCACATACCAAAGTCATCTCCAACTCCGACTTCCCACCCATTCCTCATGTTCTGTCACTGGAACACCAGATCTTCTGAATATCCATTCCACTCCTCTAACAACTAGCTCTGTAGTCTGGAGACCATTTTCAAATTAAAATCATATGTATTAATAAAATGTACTTTTATGTTGTGCTGAATTTCACCAACAGTTTCCCATTTTCAAGAGCTTCTTGGTCTGGAAGAAACCTTTGATGGGATCGCTCAAACTATCAAAAACTTCATCGGCCATCTTCATTGAGGCATCTGCATTGCATTATGTCATTGGAAACATTTACTTACATTATAATATTACATATTTTATATGTACATATACCTTTCAAAATTTTGGGGTCGGTATAATTTCTTCATGTTTTTTAAAAATGTTTTGCTATACTTATGAGGGCTATATTTATTTAAAATAAAAAATAGAGTAAAACAGTTTTTTATTTTAATACATTTTAAAATTCCTTTTTTTGATGTGATGGCGAAGCTACATTTTCAGCAGCCTTTACTCCAGTCTTCAGTGTCATATGATCCTTCAGAAATGATTCTAATACACTGATTTTTTCAGGATATTTTGATGAATATTAAATTCTAAAATTGAGAAGAATTAAATTGGTTCGAGGCATTTATTTGAAGTGTATATATATATTTTTCTGTTATTTTTTGTTTTTGTCCCTGCTAAATTAAAGTATTAATTAAAAACACAAAAACAAATCTTACTGACCCCAATTTTTGGAACTGTAGTGTAAGGTTTCATTTAATTTGTCTTTAATTAATTTGGGTATTAAATAAAACTGCATGCTACTTCATATATCATACGTACAGTATACAGTATCATATCATGCATTTTCTTTAATATACCTTTGTTGGTTGTATGTTTTCATTTATACATTAAGTGGTTCAAAGGCAGCTTTTGGACACTTGTCAATCATGTGCATTTTCACATCCAGTTTAACACACTTTCCATCCCATTTCCTTTATAGTCACAGAGCAGGAGACTTAAGATCTGATCAAAATCATCATGTAAGTGTCTTCACACAGATGCCTCAGCATTTTGCATGCATGCTACTTTCCCTTTTTTTTCTATCTTTCTGTCTCTTTTCTTCTTCTTGTTTGTTCCACATATCTGTTTATATACATGTTCTCATGGTTTCTCAGTGCATGCTCCGCTAACATGCCACGTCCATCTTCAAAGCTGGTTATGTGCTTAGACTCGAGCCTTGCTGCAGATAGGGCCAAGTGGCTCTTTGCGCTGCTTTTGAGGCAATGTGACTGTATACATGTGATCTGTGACTTTAAAAAACTGGTTGGGAAAGGCTGTATCACTTCTTGCCCTGTTTTGTATGCCTGTCCTTATACAGGTAAGTGTTTATATTATTTTACAGTTGAGTTTTTGAGAGGCAATGAAAACAAATATTCTACTTCATTCCTTATTTAAAGCTGATGGTATGAATACAGACCTTAATTTAAGTATTTTTTTATATTTTACATTTTTTATGTTTGCATTAAGTACAGTAATTTATTATCATCTTTTATTATTTATTATTTAGTTAAAGTATTTACTTAGGGAATTATCTGAAGATTTATCAAATTTTTTATAAATATTATATATTTTTAATAAATTATATTTATTTTATTACAGTTTACAATACCATTAAAAGTTTTGGGTTGGTAAGATTTTTAAAAATGTTTTTAAAAGAAGTCTCTTATGCTCACCAAGGCTGCATTTATTTGATCACAAATACTGTATCTGTACAAATAATTTTACTATAATTTAATATAAAAAAAAAATTCTGTGATCACAAAGCTGTAACTCCGTTCTTTGATAAATGTTACCCTGGACCACAAAACCAGTCTTAAAATAGGCAAAACTCCCCTAGAGTTAAACAGTTGAGGTTTACTGTTTTCAAATGCATTCAGCCAATATCTGGGTCTGGCGGTAGCACTCTTAGCTTAGCATACATCAATGAATCTGATGAGACTGTTAGCATCTCGCTCAAAAATGACCAAAGAGTCAAAATTTTTCCTATTTAAAACTTGACTCTTCTGTAGTTACATTGGGAACTAAGACCGGTGGAAAATTAAAAGTTGCAATTTTCTAGGCTGATATGGCTAGGAACTATACTCTCATTCCGGCGTAATAATCAAGGAACTTTGCTGCCATAAGATGAGTGCAGCAGGCGCAGTGATATTACACAGCGCCTAAAAATGAGCCTATTTTCAAAAAAGTGGAGTATTCCTTTAAAGGGTCATGAAACCCCCTGTTTCAGCACTGGTTAGTTCTTACCACAGTTTTAAAAAATATAAAAAAACGTTGTTGCTGTCTCATGAATGCTGAAAATTTAAAGGAAAAGGAAATTTACAAAGTATCTTAATGGAACATGATCTTTACTCAATATCCTAATGATTTTTGGCATAAAAGGCGTAGAATGTTTTTTGGGCTATAAAAATATAAGCCTGTGATTTAAGACTGATTTTGTGGTCCAGGGTCACAAATATAAAGTGCAAAAGAACAGAATTAATTTGAAATAGAAATCTTTTGTAAAGTAATTTCTAAAATGTTTTTTAAAAAGAAAGTTTTTTTTATATATATATAAAAAAGGAAAATCGTATTGATCTTAAACATTTGAACATTAGCGTATGTAAAATTACATAATTTTTTTATCAGTTTGACAACCTAAAATGTTTCCAAACAGATCCCCAGTCAGATGGTTGGTCAAGTTCCTTTGTGAAGAACCTGTTTCATATACTCTTTCAGACTGGAAACCCCGAACCGTAAGTTTACACACAGTCTGTGTAATCGGTGGGCTATAAGTATAATCAGTTTAATTATACTGCATACATGATCTATTGTGTGGTTCTTTAAGCAGTGAAATTCAGGACCGTTAATTATCTCATTTTACTGTCTGTCAATAAATGTAATGCAAAATATGTTGTACTGAAGATCTGCTGCTGGTGTTGAAGATCCACAAACACTTAAAGAACAGGATGACATGGAGAGGCAGGTACAGGTCGCACAGGAAGAGGGACCCGTGGAGCCTGAGGAACACTTTTACTCAGACACAGAGGAGGAATTTCTGACAGGTACAGACTATTTGTGTCCCTGGACCACAAAACCAGCAATAGCCAAAGAACATTGTATTGGTCATTGGTTATAATTTTTTCTTTTATGCCAAAAATCATTAGGATATTAAGTAAAGGTCATGTTCCATGAAGATATTTTGTAAATTTCCTATCATAAATATTTCATAACTTTTTTTTGTTTGGTAATATGCATTGCTAAGAATTTATTTGGACAACTTTAAAGGCGATTTTCTTAGTATTTAGATTTTTTTGCACCCTCAAATTCCAGATTTTCAAATAGTTGTATCTCTGCCTAATTTCATCCGATCCTAATAACCATACATCAATGGAAAGCTTATTTATTCAGAAAATGTATACATATAGGGTGGTGTTGGCGCAGTGGATAAGACACATGCCTTCGGTGTGTGAGGCCCGGGTTCGAAATCCACTGTGAGACACCAATGTGTCCCTGAGCAAGACACTTAACCCCTAGTTGCTCCAGAAGCATGCAACCTCTGAAATATATAGCAATTGTAAGTCACTTTGAATAAAAGTGTCAGCTAAATGTAAATGTAAATCTCAATTTCGAAAAATTTACTCTTAAGACTGGTTTTGTGATCCAGGGTCACATATGAGGTTTATAAACAACTTCTGTGAAAAAATTATCACCACAGGAATTTGTCAATCTACTGTATTATTTATTTACTCAGAGCCTCCAGCTGTGCAAGTGGCCATTGAAGACCTGACAGTCCGGCCTGGTCAGCCTGCAACATTCTCCGCCATCATTACTGGCCAGCCCAGCCCAGATATTCAGTGGTTTAAGGTATTATATATACAAAACGGTAACAAGTGCTTACTGATTTTATGTTATGATGGAAACTCAATAATCTTTACTTGTATTTATTGCAGTGAAATTTATTTATTTGGTTTCCTGCAGGATGACAAGGAAATCCTATCCAATGACCACACAGAAATATGTCAAAGTAATGCACGTTGCTCTCTCACTTTGCTAAATACTCAAATAGAGGATTGTGGCACCTACAGCTGCATAGCTATTAATAGTGCAGGACAAGCATCTTGCCTCGCCAAACTCAGTGTTGACACAGGTGAGTTGGAAAGCTTTATTATTACCATCCGTTTTATCTTAATAAACCCTACATGTCTGTTGACAAGGAATAGTGTGTTTAAGTAAATCTTTTTTTTCTTCTTTTTCAGGTCCAGATGAGATTGAGGAACAAAGAGAAGTGGAGTTTGGAAAAAGACGGAAATTACATTCTGTATATGATGTTCATGAAGAGATAGGGAGGTAATATCATCATATAAATCTTGAAGTTTATGTAATCTAGCATTAACTCCTTTTTTAAATATAATAGTTCATGTAATATCTGATTTGTTGGAAAACATCCTTTATAGACCTTATTAACATTTTTCTCTATTTGTTTTATTTCCTGGATATCCAGGGGCACTTTTGGAGTGGTTAAAAAAGTCACACACAAGGCGAATGGTGAATGTTTTGCTGCTAAGTTCCTTCCACTCAGAAGCAGAACACGGACCAGAGCGTTCCAGGAGAGAGACCTACTGTCCCGTCTAGCTCACCGCAGGCTAGCGTGCCTCTTGGACTTTTTCACCACAAGACGCACACTGGTCTTGGTTGTAGAATTGTAGGATTTCATATTTTCATGCTTTTTTCAGTAATTAACATTAGCTTTTTCAATACGTAATAAATATATATATAAACAAATTTTCTCCCACAGATGTTCTACACAGGGGTTACTTGATCATTTGTTTTTAAAGGGATCAGTTTCAGAGAGGGAGGTAATATTGAGAAATCATTGAATGTCATTCACACTTTCATACAGTAATCAAGAAAAAGTGATAATTATTATTTGTTGTTTTTAGGTCCAGTTATATATTCAGCAGGTTCTGGAGGGCATTGGATACATGCACAGTATGAACATCTTACATCTGGATATCAAAGTAAGTGATTATACTTAATATATATTAGTGGGAATTATAGTTCAATCATGACAACTCTGAAGATTTTAGCATGGTGATGGATAGGACAAAGTTAATGTATTTGGTCTTGGCGAAATAGATCTGATATGCTACTGCTGAATTGCTGTAGTTGTAGAATATTGCTGCTTCTGCAAGCAAGTACAGGAACTTGCTACTGCCAATGCATATGGCGATAAGGTGTCATGAGTTTTTAAGACATACTGCTGCTGCACAAATAGCATATAAAATAACCTGTAGCAGATCTATACAGGTGGAGCTGGGGAAGGTAAAGTGTTTCAGAGAAACTCTGAAAGCACACTGCAGAAATCTTAAGTGAATGCTAGCCAGCCTTATACATGCAAGGCAGTAAGCTCATTGGCTGCATATGCAGCATGAACCAATCAGCTTGTGCTGAATATCATCAGTTACGTTAACAACCCATCAGCCTGCGCCATCTAGAGTTTCATGACCGCACTAAATATTTATATTGCAGTATTATTAGTATTATAAGTGGCATTGTCATGCTAACATTTTGAAAAACTTATTTCTAAACCTTTTCTTTGCAGACAGACAATATCCTAATGGTGTCCCCTGCAAGAGAAGACATAAAAATCTGTGATTTTGGCTTCTGCCAGGAAATTGACAACTCCAGACACCAGTACAGCAAGTTTGGGACACCTGAGTTTGTTGCGCCAGAAATTGTCCACCAAGAACCTGTGACAGTAACCACTGATATCTGGTGAAACAAACTACTGTGGCTTTTTGCAAATTGTGTTGAACAGAATTTATCATATTCAGAAATGCAATTCTGTCCTTTTTGCTGCTTGGTGATTTTTTTCATTATTCATTTATTCAGGTCTCTTGGTGTGGTTACCTACTTATGGTGAGTGCATTAAAGAAATGGAGCAAGCAGATATTTTTCTGTTTCTCTTTCTGGTTTCTCTGTATGCCGCGTTTTTGTATAGCCATAAAATTGAGAAATAATTGTACTATTAGAAAATATTATGTGTTTTCTTAAATATTGCTTTTTTCTGGATAGTTTAACAAGCCACTGTCCTTTCTTCGGGGAGAATGACCGTTCCACACTGATGAAGGTTGCTGAGGGCGTGCTGTACTGGGACACACCTGAGATCACTAGCAGAAGTGTGGAGGCACAGGACTTCTTACATAGGGTTCTACAGCCAGACCCAGAGTAAGCTCGGCTTACTTGCATGTATTGGAAATTTTTCGTGAGCAGTAAATGATAAAGTTGCTTTGTTTCACCTTCACAGAATGAGACCCTCTGCATCTGAGTGTTTGAGTCACGAGTGGTTTCAGGTAGGTAGTCATCTGTGTAGCAAACGTAAAATAAGCTTTGTGCACAAATAAGTTAAAATTGACATTCATCAGAAATATAATTATTTTAAGGGCTATTATGAAGATGAAGAACCTGAGCACATAAATACCAAAAATCTAAAATCTTTTATTTCAAGAAGAAAATGGCAGGTAAGATTTTCTTTGCCATTCATTATCCAGGAAAAATGTCTACTTTCATGCCTTTTCCGTGATTCTTGCCTTTTCCTTCAGCGTTCCCTGACATGTCTCGGCTCTGTTCTGACTTTGAGACCAATCCCAGAGTTGTTGGAGGCTCCTCTGCGTGACGTTTCGATTACAGCTACAAGGGAAACCCAGGAGCCCAGCAGCACCTCCCTAAGTAGTGGATCCTCCTCCGAGTTTGATGAAGCAGATTCTTGGGACTTCTTCCAACAGGTGAGCCAGGAGGATGAAGATGATCTGGAAGAAGAGGAAGAATATGACCCATACACTCCTGTGTCAAAGATGCCCACAGTTTTAAAACTGGATGAAGAAGATGTGCTTATTGGTGAGGACCGTTTTCACAGTGGCCCACTGGTGATTCCCATGACCGCACCATCAACAGAGCCAGTCAGTTTGGAGAGGACAGACAGTAGCCCCTATCTTCACCTCTCTGAGGTGAAGGATGAAGGATTGGATCCCATACCACGTCGTACCCTCATTAAGAGCACTTTTTATTGCAGCTCTGAGCAGCTCTCACCCATGTCTGCTCGTCACATGACACTTCGGGATAAAATTCAAGCTAAAAAGCAAGAGCGTGGCCGTAAACCTCTCCGTGCCAGCCTCTCCGGCAGGTTAAATGAGCCCCTCATAGAGTATGTAGAAGATTCCCCAGACTTAGAAGCTAATCGTAACCAAAGAAGAGGATCAATGCATTCATCTATGCTCAAGTCAAGCTCATTTGATAGTGGAGTGAGTGCTGCCCATCCAAGCATACACACCCAGAGAAGAAGCAGGTCATTAGATGTATACACACAACGCTCTCCAGCTTCAATTGAGCCAACAGTGCAAGGAGAGGAGGATGAGCATGACGTTGAAGAAAGCCAGAAACCAGATGTCACTGATGAAGAAGAGGAAAAAACTGAAGAAGTCCAAGTGAGAAGGAAACTTTGCCGTCGCTCTGCGTTTTTGTCAAAGAAGGGCCCATTAATTGTGAGAAAAGTCAGAGCACAGGTTTGTGAGCCTGAAGAAGGACATCAGCCAGCCTTGCAAAGTTCTTGTGAGGAGGACGACCAGTTGCAGGTCACGGAAACAGACACAAGACATTTAGGTGATGAGGAGAGTGTGGATGGCTCACAGCTTTCGCTAGCATGTTCGCTTGACCACGGCTCAGAAGCTTCTAGCAGGATAGGCTCACATGAAGAACTCTCCCACAGACACCATCATGAAGAGAGCTTGATCGCTGGATCCTCTGGAAAAACATCTCCATGCTCTTTACTGCAAGACTCTGAGGATGAAGACATGGAGAGGGTCCTGAGATCTCTTCGCCAGGACCTCCCGAAAGCCCCGCCAAGACGGCGCAGCATCAGTTCAAGCTCTGGACTAAATGAGATGCGCAATAGGAGTGACGTCCTTCTGAGAAGAAGCTCCTCTGCGGTTCCTGTTCAGGCTTCAGTAGAAGGACGGGAAAGCATAGAGTTACTTCAAAGACATGCCTCAGCCCCAGCTCTTCAAGCCAAACCCCCTAGTGGGAAATCTTCCAAGGCTGGATTCATGAAGATCTTCCGTAAACATTCGTGGGCTAGCCATTCTTCTCCTCAACTAGAAGGCTCGGAAAAGAAGCAAACAGAAGGAGCATCTTCACAACCCAAGAGCCCTCTTCTAACTCTGAGGAAGAAGATGCGAGCTTCAGCCTCTAGCATAACAAAACTGTTTACCCGACAGCCCAGCAAAGAGGATGAAGAGAAGAAGAAAGGCGGTATGCTACTGTTGAAAATACACTATTCAGTTTTAAAAATACATTAGCTTGTGCATAATAATTATATCTCAAATTCTTTCTGACAGGACCAATTGTGAAGAACTCCTCCCCTGTCATACCAGAGAAAATGACCACAGTAATGACCACCTCATCCGAAAGTCCTCAGAAGAAGTCCAAATTGTTCTCGCTGAAAGTGCCGATATTTAAGAAAACCAAAGGTTAAACAACTACATTAAAGTCATTAAACTGTTCCATATAATTGCTTTTTATAGATACACTACTGTTCAAATATTTGGGGTTTATATATGATTTTTAAAGGGTTTTGAAATAAGTCTTTAATTTAATTTATTCCTGTGATGGTAAAGCTGAATTTTCAGCATCATTACTTCAGTCTTCGGTGTCACAGAATCCTCCAGAAATCATTCTGATGTGCTGATTTGGTACTCTTATTATTATCAATAATGAAGCCATGACACATATTTTTCAGGATATTGTGATAATTAGAAAATTTTAAAGAATTTGAGACAGAAATCTTTTGTAACATTATAAATGTCTTTACTGTCACTTTTGTTCAAATTGTTGCATCCTCACCAAAAATAAGCCATTAAAAAAATCTAACCTACCCCAGACTTTTGGATGGTAGAGTATTTCATAAAGTTCTGAAATTGTTTTCTGATTTCAAACCAGAAAGTCCAGTCAAACCATCCAGGCCAGATGTCATTCAGCTAGCAGGGGGAGGAGCGCTTGTGTTCTGGAAACCTGTGCCATCAAAAGAACTTGTCACATATTGTATTCAGTATAGTGTAAATGGTAAGAATACATACTGAGAATATACAGTACATCCTGTATTATGAGCATTGTTTTTCGTTGTGATTTTCCATGGTGCCTCATAAAGAATGTTTTGTCCTTTTATATTAGGTGTGGAGTGGAGAATGTTGGCAGAGAATGTTACAGACAGCTGTTTTACAGTAAATGCCCTTCCGAGAGGACCGGGGTATATGTTCAGAGTGTCCCATAACACCAAGAGAGGGTTGGCACCTTTTAGTGACCCTTCACCACCAGCCTTTATGGCCACACCTTATGAAGGTACGGACTTGCTTGGAATTTACCTTTATCCAAAAGTACTTTATTTATTTTATTACCTCACCCTACATCTTTAAATATGTACCCCCCTATTATCTTTAAATGTAATGCAATCATCTCTTTTCATAAAATAAATGGAATATTCTCAGAATATGGTCATATAATGTAGTTTACTTCAAGGAAATTTAAAGAAAGTGAATTTATTGTATCTAATTACAAACAATTTATTTTATTTCATTTCATTTTTGCAGACTCTCACAATCCTCTCATTAAAATGGAATCTATTGGGTCAAAGGTCACTGTACCTGGAGGTCTTGGCACTGAGAAATCTTACAGCTTCCTTTCTGAAATCAACAGGTACTTGAATGTATTTTGAATATTTATACCTCTTTAATAAGTTATGTAAACTCAATGTATGGGCTAGTTGACACTGCCACAACAAACACCTCTAAAACAGTATTTGGGTTTTGTTGGATGAGTGTTTTTTTAACCCTGCTGGTGTTTGTTCGGGACAGTATAAACCAGCCTTTGTAGTATTTAAGCTCTAATACTATAATATTTAAGCTCTACATTGCTTAAATGAATCCACATAAATGTGAAATAAAAGCAAAATTGTTGACTCACAAAACACTGATTACAAGTATTTCCAATCCTTTTTATGCTGCTCATTTATGTATTTTTTTTACTACAGTTAAGTACATAATTCTGTATCTCTTTTGACAGAGGCCGTTTCAGTGTGGTAATGCAGTGTGAGGATAGTCGCAGCTCTCAGATGTTAGCCGCTAAGATAACACTTTACAGACCAGAGCAGAGGCAGTTGGTTTTAAGGGAATATCAACTGCTTCGCCGACTGAACCACCCTCGAATCGTCCAGCTGCAGTCGGCCATCCTCACCCCCACCTTCCTGGTGCTTATAGAGGAACTGTGCTCAGGACGAGAGCTACTTTATAACCTTGCAGAAAGGTGAGAGCAATACGGTTTAAAGGGTTCTGTTCAGTTATGTCATCCTATAAATTGCTAATTAAAAATGACAGAGACTAATGAAAATCATGATCTTTAACAGTCAGTGTTGTACAAAATTACCTTATTTTTAACTCCTGATGTCCTACAGGACTCTTTATTCAGAAACACAGGTGACTAACCTACTAGAGCAGATTCTGAGTGCTGTGGATTACCTGCACAGCAGACGCATTGTACACCTGGACCTAAAGTCGGACAACATGCTTGTGACGGGCCGGAATGTAGTGAAGATTGTGGATTTGGGCTCTGCTCAGCCCTTCACTCCAGGACAGGCACTAAACATTGAACACATCAAAGAAATAACAGATAATAAAGGTATATCAGTGATACTGGATTATGATCTGGAATTTGTGCTGTGTTTTTATTCAGCCAATATAGATTAGTGTTGCAATGTTTGGAGTCAGTTTAATCGAATTGTTTAATGTTTTGTAATGCTTACCAAACTTGCATTTATTTGATATAAAATACATTAAAAAGCAGTAATATAGTAATGGTTTTAATCTATTTTAAAATGTAATTTATTCTTGTGATTACATTTTCAGTATTATCTGTGTTGAAAACAGTTGTGCTGCTAATTTTTATTTAGATGGTCGTACTTGTTTATGATTACTTTTAATCAATTTAACGCATCCTTGCTTAATAACTATTAATTTCTTTTTTTTTTTAAATCATACTGATCTCAAACTGTTGAATGGTAAATGTACACAGAACTACTTTCATTTTCTGGGCTGCCTGGCATCCTAAAAGAAAAAAAAGTATCCAGTATCTTATGACCAACAAACCAATTTAGTTTATGAAAGCTATTTTTGGTTCTGTTTGTTAGGTTATATTGTCCTTCCTAAAGCTCCTGAAATCTTAGAAGGACAAGGAGTTGGACCTGAAACTGATATCTGGGCTGTTGGTGTTTTGGCTTTTATAATGTAAGTCCTTTCATTCTGTAAATCCATAACCATTAGGAATAATTACAGCACCATTAGGGCTTCTTTATTTTTCAATCATTATTCATTGATATCCTCTCATTTTCTTACATTTTCATCTTAAGGTTGAGTGCAGACAGTCCCTTCCATGCTGATATAAATTGGGAGAGGGATCGAAACATCAAAAAAGGCAAGATCCAGTTTAATCGTTGTTACCCAGGTCTCTCAGAGGGAGCCATCAACTTTATGAAGAACACCCTGAGCAACAAAGCCTGGTAACATTCACAGATGATGCTTCCTTATTTTGTGTTTCAATCCAAACAACAGACAGTGAGATCTCATGACATCGTAGTCGGATGATGCTTTAATGGTAGACAACTAATCAAAACTAAAACCATTATGACTTTCCATCAGTAGACCGAAAATCAATAGTTAAATGTATCCTGCTTCTAATCTTAATGTGTTGACTGAATCAGTTAATATGTGGACATACGCAGTATTTGATGTGACTTCATGTTTTACCAGGGCAAGACATACAGCTGCAGAGTGCCTCCAAAACCCCTGGATACAAGGAGACCGTCCACCTTCCAAACACACTGACTCTGTGGTCTGCTTCTCAACAGACAAGCTGCAGGCCTATCTCAGGGAACGAGAGGTCAAGCGAGACCACATCCGCACCAAAATTAATCTGCCCTTTCCATAATTAAAGGGACAAACATATTTGGAGGCTGACAGTGATGTGTGAAACTGACATGCTTTTTGTAGTTTTCGAAAAGCTGTGCTGCTCTCCCACAAGGAAAGATTATGATAAAAAAAAATGCAATCAGGCAATCTGCTCAACATGGCTTCAGTTGTTGCTTTTTAATAATTCAAAAATGACTTAATTTACATAAACACTGTTTTACAGTAGATTAAATAAATGTAATTTATATAGATCAGTGGTAATAGGGCTTTTGCATATCTATCTATCTATCTATCTATCTATCTATCTATCTATCTATCTATCTATCTATCTATCTATCTATCTATCTATCTATCTATCTATCTATCTATCTATCTATCTATCTATCTATGTGAATGTAAGATGTAGAACAGGTTATCACTGCATTATATTACTTGCTTTTTATGCCCTGTATTGTTAAATTCTGTGGCGCTGCTCTATCAGGGACAATTTTACAGTATGATTTACATGATATGGTTAAATGCAGTATTTTATGCATCAATTATATTTGTTCTAATTTTAATGCAGATTTGACTTAATGTATGAGGATTTTATTGAGTTAGAATTTTACTTAATGTTTAAGGATTTTATTGGTTTTGGACTAGATTTTATAAGAGTGGTAAGATCAGTGTAAGGGTTATTGTTGCCTCTCTGTTGTGACGATAATAGTTTCAGACAATGCATGTATGTTTTTTTGTCTGCAAATTGCCATGCACTTACAATAAATTTATTATAACACTGTAAAACTTGTTTTGATTGTTTGTTTGATTCTATGCAGTGACAGATTCCATTTTTAAACGCACAAACTACAAAGTAAGGCATTTTATGAACTCGGACAGTATTGTAGATGCGCTTCTTCCTTTTGTCCGATAGGTGGCGACCGTTTGCACGAGTGTGTCAAAACGCACAGAGGACTGGAGCTGACCATCGAAGAGGAGATATCCATCCGCCGTTAAATATAGCATTTCAGCTATCACTGTCTCGTAAATAAAGACTAGCGTATATTTTAGATACGCAGTCTACCCGTATTTTTATCAGGTAAGATCAAACATTACTTTTAATATCATTACAGTTCATAAATGGAGTTCTAGAAAACTATATACGCTCAATACAGTTCCCGACCCTCAGGTAGCACGTAAGCCCATTGATTCCGAGATTCGAGTTCATTAGCGCTTCGTTTATTAGCTATGGTTTATGTCTTTATCCTCTAACGTTATATGCTCAGACAAACCCAGCAGACACTTTTGAACCCTTAACCCTGATGTATTTTCTATGTTAGGTGGTAACGACTGTCAGATGTAGTTCAGCAAATAGTTCATATAACAAAGACGATTCTTATTTTCAAAAGCAAACCAAATACTTCATTGTATATGTGTATTATAGTGTACCTCTTTGCTTATCATTTTGTCTAAACTATTAGTCCCTCACCATGGCGACCGGTGCTGATGTGAGGGATATTCTGGAGCTGGCAGGAGGAGAAGACTCAGGTCCCATCAGCAAGAAGGACATCATCAACTCAGACAAGGTAACATGTCACAGAGGAGAACCAACACCACTGGGCTTTGGACTATAGATGGAGCTTTAAAATGGGTTTTAGATTTTACTGTGACATGTTTGGCTTTGTATTATTGAGACCATTTTCCTTCTGTTTGTTGTTGTAGAAAAAAGCCAAGAAAGTGACAGAGACATTAACTTTCAAGAGACCAGAAGGAATGCACAGAGAAGTATATGCCTTGCTGTATTCAGACAAGAAGTAAGTTGGCTTTCTCTGCTCAGCATTTTTACTTCACTGCTTTATTGCAACTATTATTATTACATATTTACATGGCCTTTTTAAAATTGATTCCCATGTCTAATAATGGCAGATAGTTTTGCAGTTTGAATGTATCATTCTTTGAAATAAGTAAAATGACTAGAAAAAAATAGCATCTTGACCTGCATAAAAATGTCTTGCTAAAAATAATGTAGCCTATATTGTGTTTTGTTGTGGTATTAGTTCAAATGTGGGCAAGTGGAAGTAAAAATCTGATCTAATAGTTTGACCAAATTCAGCATAAACAAAAACCTTTGGATGCTGATACTGTTACACTGGAAAGTGACAGCATGTAATTCACTTTTGTATGCTTTCGCTTCTTTCAGTCGGGATGCCCCTCCCCTGTTACCAAGTGATACCACACAAGGCTACCGGACAGTGAAAGCCAAACTTGGCTGTAAGAAGGTGCGGCCCTGGAAGTGGATGCCCTTTTCCAATACAGCCAGAAAAGATGGAGCCATCTTCCATCACTGGAGACGTGCAGCAGAGGAAGGGAAAGACTACCCATTTGCTCGCTTCAACAAGGTAGAACAGAGAGGGTCATACTGAACAGAGTAGGAGAAAATAAAAAATGGCATTGGTCGAGGAGAGAAGAGATTGTGTATTATTCTTGTTTTGAAATTGAAATTTATGTAATTGCATTTTACTAAAAAAATAGTATTCCTGTTTCCAGACTGTACAGGTGCCTGTGTACTCGGAGCAGGAATATCAGATGTATCTTCATGACGATGGATGGACGAAAGCTGAAACGGATCACCTGTTCGACTTGTGCAAACGTTTTGACCTACGGTTTATTGTTATCCATGATCGCTATGATCACCAGCAGTATAGAGTAAGTTCCTCATAATGATTCTTCATTGTACTTAACATAAAGTAACTTGATTATTCTACAGTTTACTCCCTTCTAATCACATTGTTTTCACTGATTTCATTGATATTATTGTAGAAGCGCTCTGTGGAGGATCTTAAGGAGCGTTATTACAACATTTGTGGCAAACTGACAAAAGTTCGGGCAGGAACAGGCACAGAGCCTAAGATCTACATATTTGATGCTGGTCATGAGAGACGCAGGAAAGAGCAGCTGGAGAGGCTTTTCAGCCGCACTCCAGAGCAGGTGAGACCAAGACTGATCTTTTTCATTCTACATAACAATTGTTGCAACAATGATGCAGTGTTTTTACACAGGATTTTGTGAAACTATGGGGAGTGGAAGAAAAATTCATGCATTTTAAATTTAAATCCATCAATCTGGTGCACTTTAAAAGCTCCCACCAATTTTCAGTGTCAATTAGAATATAATAATGTTGGTATTATTATTATCATCCCTTAACACAAATATATTAGTATTGTAATACAACTCTATCATCAAATACATTTAAATAAAAAAATTATTTTACTGTTCAGTAGGAAAATTGTCTGCCTTATTTTGCATTCATCTTGGTTGAAAACTGCAGTTTCTGTAAATAATGCTCATAATTAATGGGGCACAGTATAGATACTGGTGTAAGTTCGTTATATCTAATAGGGACAGGCTTGATCTCATGTAGACATTGTGCTTCCTTTTCCTTCCTGTAGGTGGCAGAAGAGGAATACCTGATCCAGGAGCTGAGGAAGATTGAGACACGTAAAAAGGAGCGTGAAAAGAAGGCCCAGGACCTCCAGAAGCTCATTACAGCGGCCGACACGACCACAGAGATGCGCAGAGCTGAACGTAAAGCCACCAAGAAGAAGCTGCCGCAGAAACGAGAGATGGAAAAACCTGTAATTATCTCATTATTTACACCTCGAACTGTCTAAAAAAAAATATATATATTTGAATAGTAATAGCGGAAATGGGGAAAATTTATGGGTGGAATAAATGGTATTTTCGATTGCGATCATTCTAATTTTTCACTTTCTTTGCAATATGTGAAGAAAGAAAAATCAGTGAACTTTATTACTTTCTAGCACTTGCTGCTCTAATGCCCTCTCATCTGTCCAATGGCAGGCTCTTCCTGAAACCGCAGGCATCAAATTCCCAGACTTCAAATCTGCTGGTGTTTCACTACGGAGTCAGAGAGTAAGATCAACTTACACGCTTCGACAAAACTGACCCCTGATCCGTTTCTTAATATACGATCTATGCAGAATATTATGATACATCCCTCTTCGCTGCAGGGGCCTGTGGCGTTTAACTTCTCTCTCATTAGCCAGGAGTTGATTGATTCACACAGTCATAGGTAGAGTAATCTACGCACAGGAAGGCATTCCTCTTAAAGAGTAATGAAGGGAGGTCGCTCTATATAAAACACATTAAGGATGGTACTGGGGTAGTGTATGACTCAGATCTGGCTGGTCATCTGTTAGTCAGACTTGGGTGCATAAACATGTTTTGATCTGCCCTCTCTGAAGTGCATTTCAGGGGTATTATGAATGAAAGATGACCCCATTTTTATTCCATTGCTCCCGAGTTTTTTTTATTTTTTTATTTTATTTTTTTTATAACCATGTAGCCATCTGAGATTAAAGGTGTTAATGTTCCAGCTAGAGTTCCAACACCTCGTGGATTAAGACACAAGTACACAAGCACAACTTAAGTTTACTGAAAATGTATTTGTAGATTTTGTTAACTAATCCATCTGTGTGCATAGATGAAGCTGCCCAGCTCAGTTGGTCAGAAGAAAATAAAAGCAATTGAACAGATCCTGACGGAGCAAGGAGTGGGTGAGTAGCATTTCTGACTTCTACCTATCGTATGGTTCTACTTAAAGAGTTTTAATGATTTCAATTACAATTCTAATTAAAGTGATTCATTTAGAAAAAAAAGATACAAATATTGATTTTGCTAGCGTATGATGGAATTTAATTTTCTAGCATTTGCATTTCTTGCATAAAAATAATTTTACATTGTATTACATTTCTTATGCTAAATTGCTGAAAATCACATTAAATAGTATAGATACTGAGACCTTTGAATGAGGTTTATTAATGATTTCTTAAAGAATCATGAGCATTATATGAACAGGTTCAAAGCAGTTATTTACTTGTGAAATGGATTGCAATGTTTGAGCTTTGTTTTACTTAAGATAACTTAAAATAATAATTTGTGACTTGGACTACAATGCTGTATGCTATTGCATGCTGCCTCTTGGGATAAATCAATAGAAAAATGAATTTATATAAATATTTATAATATATATATATTTTTTAAATGTTAAAGTGCCTCAGTTCAGACTTTAAACTCTAAAAATATGTATTTTTTTGCCATGGTGCAGAAAACACTTACATAGAATAAAATGAAAGATTGATCATGGAATTTTTAGAATCAGTATTGGGATTGTGAAAGGTGAAATTCTTAACCCAGGTATAGTGTTCTTCATCTAAACCTTTTAAAATCATCAGTTGCAAATAAAAAAGATAAGTGCTCCTGTGGCTCAGTGGTAGAGCATTGCGTTAGCAGTGCAAAAGATTGCGTGTTCATTTGCCAGGGAACACACATACTGGTAAAAAAAAAAAAAAAGTATAGCCTGAATGCACTGTAAATTGCTTTGGATAAAAGCATCTGCTAAATGTGTAAATGTAAAATTCTAAACACAGAATTTGCTTTGAACCATCTCATAACATATCCCCTTTTCCCCTTTCTTCCTTCCTCGACAGACCTCAACCCCATGCCCACAGAGGAGATTGTGCAGATGTTTAATGAACTTCGCAGTGATCTGGTCCTGGTGTATGAGTTGAAGCAGGCCTACAGTAACTGTGAGTACGAACAGCAGATGTTGCGGCACCGCTATGACGCTCTGCTAAAAGCAGGGGGTGCCGTCACACCACAGAGTGAGAGCGGTGGAGCGCCTGACAGTCAATCTTGGCCCGGCGCTGATGACATCAAAACCGAAGCCAAAGAGCAGATTATTGATGTGGTTGGAGCTCCACTCACTCCAAATTCGGTGAGTTTTCAGGAGAAGTTTGTATCTGTAAATTACCATGACATGAAATGATTGGTTTGGTACTTCATATGATAGAACTACTTTAGGGATAGACCTCACCAGGCATTATCATGCAATTTGATTTCCTTTTAAACATTAGAAGTATTTATTTGAATATTTGAAACCTTTGTGAAATATTTGTTTTTTAATTGTTTTAATTATTTCAAAACTATAAAAGCAAAATTTGTTTTGAATTAATGTGATTTAAAATTAAACCAATATCTTCCATAAAATTCTATTTCAAGGTTTTCCTCTTTTCACAGCGCAAACGCAGAGAATCTGCCTCGAGTTCCTCATCTATCAA
Source organism: Carassius gibelio (assembly GCF_023724105.1). NCBI lineage: Eukaryota > Metazoa > Chordata > Actinopteri > Cypriniformes > Cyprinidae > Carassius > Carassius gibelio. Next base: position 10,271,960 of record NC_068403.1, on the reverse strand, counting down.
GAAGGTGAAGAAACCATGACATACATGACTTAGTAAACTCAGTTGGACATTTTTGGAAGAGGATAGAGAGGTTTGTGGAGCTTCTTTAAGTGATTGCCTGCTTCAGGGTCAGAGGGTGAGGTTGTGGTTGTAGGTCATCTGTTATCTGCTCTTTTGATGACCGCTCTCTCTGTTAATGTATTCATCACAATGACTACCCTCTCTGTCCACCACTCCTCAATCCCACCTGCTTCCGTCCTCTCTCCATGCTCCAGGCCAAACCTCTACCATGACACAGACCACCCTTGACAACCTATTCCATTATACCACCTCTTCTGTCCAACCAGGCAGCCCAAACCCAGATGAACTGTAAATTGACAAAGAGAGCTAATCGGCACATGACAAGACAGAAGCAAGTAAACAGTAAAAAAAGAAGTCTGCTTGTCTGTCTGAAATGAATGTATGCTTGACAGATGGTATGAGTGGGTCTGGTTCCTGTTGGGGAATTTATTGAAAGAGCGTTTGCTTTTCAGCTGCATCTTGAAACAGCAGTCTCCGGTAAAATGTCTAATTGTTTGGAGGTGCCCCTGTCTAACTAGTGTCTTAACATCTGCCATTCTGTTTTGTCTGTTTTCACCTGAAATTCTGCATTTTCTCAGAAGAGCCAGAGTGTCACCTATCTCAAATAGACGCTCTTGTATGTGGAGCTTGTTACCTGTAAAATGTCCTTGTGTTTAATAAATGTTTTTTCAAAGCTTTTCGCTATTAATTTTTTAAAAGTTTAATGCAAGGAAAAAAATATTATTTTGTATTCTATCACTGGTTATCATCTAGGAGCTAGAATATAAATATGTGATGATTCAGTGCTGTAATATGATTGCTATTTCTGTTATGTACTGGTTTATATTAAAAAGAATTAGTTGTAAAAACACTAAAATCCAAGGTAAAATTTTCACCATCATTTGATATTGAAGCTGAAAGCGTTAACTAAACACACCCATGCGTTGATTTGTTACGAGCCATCCGTGTATTTCGCTTCGCATTTGTGAGGCGCTCGGTGCGTTTTAAATTAGCTGTCAAGCGCGCGCATCAATAACGTGAACGGCGCGAGCTCTGCTGCTCGTCATCGCCACTTCATGAATTCGTCGCGATAAAGACATCTCCAGTAAATTCATTACAGTATTGAACATGACGGGAAACATTTATAATTTACATGTCAACTCCGCATAACCCGTGATAAATTCATTCGAGACAGTAAAGAGCGGTAGTGAGCCTCCCAACTGAGGCAGTAGCGTAACAGATACCTTCTGACTTAAAGGTTTGCTATTAAAGTAGCCTAGCCTATATTTTATATGACAAATTTATTTTAATTTAGAAGGTAATGCCTTTTTTATCTGTAGTTGAAAATATATTTTATTAAAATGAATGTATAATTTGAGTAAAACAAAACAAAACAAAACAAAAACACCAAGGACAATAACTAACATTTTAATATTTGTTTAATAGGCTATACTTCTGAATATGAGTAAGTTTACACCACAGCTGTCACGACAAATATAACTAAAAAGCTTTAACAATTTGTATATAATTCTATAAAAAAATAAGCAGTGGAAGTCCACAGAGAAACGATTTTTTGGGAGCACTTGCAAAATGATTTTGGCTTTCAGAAGGCCCGTTCTCACCATCAATGGTAAGCAAAGTTTTTTTTTTTTTGGGGGTAACTATATGGTTTTCCATTTTAAATGTGCAGGCTCTGTGAAATATGTGTTCTGATTGGCTGTCAGTGTTTTATCGTGTTAATCGTGAAAGTGATTCCAACTGAACTATATCGTTCCTGTGTGTCATTATCGTTGGACCTGTGGTGTGGGCTTGTTCTCATAGTTTTTGTGAGACACGTAATAAATGTACACAATGTCACACAAACGAATGGCTGTTGCGCAATATTATCAGTCATTATGGACAAAATACAGACAGTATATTTCTCTGCACAAAAGAAAATGACAAAATGGCTTCTAAAGAAACCACAGCATCAGGCTTTGTGGATTGCTATTTCACAGAAACAGATGTAAGTAATTAGTTTTCTACCAAGTTTTAATTATTTTACAAGCTCCCTTAACATCGTTTTAAATACGTGGTAAGTGGTAGTGTCCACTGAAAAAATAATTAATCTTCTTTATCTTTCTTGTCAGCGGCTTCCATAGTAGGCTACCTGCGGAAAGCTAGCAGCTGTGATCTGTTGAGAGAAAAGAAAGTGAAAAACAGTGGTAAAATTGATTCTTGGTGTCTATATTTCATGTTGGAAATTGGCTCGTAAATCCCGACGTATGATCTATGGTGGCCATCCTTGGGGAAAAAAAATCAGTAAGTGTGTAATTTCTCCCTTGACAGAACACAGCCGAAAGACGATCCTTCTTTTCCCCTTCTCTCTCTTCCTCTATGTTTCTTTTCATGACTTTGTGATGGCTCCATCTCATTACAGCAAATCCATTTATCAAACATGTTACTAAGCAAATCTCATTCCAAAATTCTGAATGGGCATTTGTGTCATTCTCAGATGAGGATGAAGGTCATGGGAGCAGTATCATGTCTTTCCTCTTATGCTTTTCATGTTGATTTTTGTCTTGAATGCAGGGTGAATGGCTCGCATTCATGTTAATGTGACTTTGGGAGCCTAAACAGGGTCATTGCATTGCTACCCATGTGAAAATGTAAATGGCTGAGCATTCCTCCTCAGTGGAACACCAGACGTAAGGGGATGGAGAGGTAAAAGGCATCGGGCAGAACCCTGGCGGAGTGGTTTATTATCCCGACGAAGAAGTGATGGTGTGAAACGAGAGCTCTTTATCAGAGGCACTGGAGTGGAGGAGAGCTTTTTAATCATGGCCTAAGAGGGGTGAAGGGTTTTTATCATAATTGAAGTCTTTCCAGGGCTAATTGTGGCTATACGTCATTGTCTGAGAGCACGCCTAGAAGCAGATGCGGTAGGGATATGATGGAGAAGAGTTAGTCAAGAAAAAGACGACTTGAGGTCTGTCATCAAGGGAGCGAGGCTTCATACAGTTTTCATCACTCTATCAAAATGCATAGATCTCCATCACAGTCAGATGATGATAATGAGCTTTTATTGAACTCCACAGTAAATGTTCTGAAAGGGTGAAACTCATTTAAAAATCTAAAAAAAAAATCTGATGACTTTTTTTTTTCTTTTGTAATATCAAGGTGAATTCATTTCCAAAAAAAAAAAAAAAAGACGAAAAAATTATTTATTTGAGTTACAGTGGAGTTTGCTGACTTCAGATTTGAGAATCAGAAGTGGACATCTGCAGGTAAAGGTCAGTGTAGCTCATTTCAACTTCCTTTTACCTATAAGATGGGGTTCCTGTCCCAGTCACCCGTTAATACTTACGCTTACGGCCAGTTTTAACCACCCCAGACTGCTTTGGACAATGTTTCATTATCCATGCCCTTAAGATGGTTAGAAAAGGATGTTAAATGGGGGACACTTTGTGTCTCTGGAGAAAACTCATTGTTCACTCAGTAGGACACCTTGGTAAGAGGGGGAAACTGGGGACAGACATAATGCTCTTTTCTAGAATGTACTGCAGGAACATTTACATTTGTGAATTACTGAATGCAGCTTGTTAACATTTTAATTGTATTAAAATGGCAAGTGTGTGGTAAGGGTTTTTCTTTTTCTTTTTTAAAGGGGTCATATGATACGATTCAAAATTTTCCTTTCCCTTTGGAGTGTTACAAGCTATACAAGCTCTTAAAGTTGCAAAGACTAAAATCTCAAATCCAAAGAGATATTCTTTATAAAAGTTAAGAGTCAACCACCTACCTAAAATGGCTTATTCTGACACGCCCCCACATGTTTATGTCATGATGTGGAAACATTTGCATAACGTCGCCCAAATGTTCATGCAAAGAAAGAAGGCATTACTTTTATTCTCGCTGTTGCCGCTGGCGCCATTTTGTGGAGAGGCTGTGTGTTTCATTTGTTTGGTATTCCAAAAGAGGACAGAACTAGAAATCAGTGGTTAAGTTGTATTTACAACAATTGTTCTAGAACAGTTCAACAGATTCCTGAACCAGTAGCCTACAATTTATCTGTGGGACAAAGGATATATTTTTAATATCAATCAATAAAATCAATCAAACTTTATTTCTAAAGCCCTTTACAGCAGCCTCAAGGTGTCCAAAGTGCTTCACATCAGATACAAATAACACATCATTTGAACACAATATTCGAATAGAGTAGAGAAAATACAATGTTACAAAGTTACAATGTTACACCGCTACTGCGTATCAAATGCCAATTTAAACAAATAAGTTTTAAGTTTGGTTTTAAAGAGTACAACGTCTGTTTCAGTACGCATGTCTGGGGGGAGCTTGTTCCAAAGCTTAGGGCTAGCAACAGCAAAGGCCCTATCACCCCACTGTTTATGCTTCGACTTAGTGCATTGATCAGAAGACCGTAAGCGCTGATTTTGTCCACCCAGAGTTAAAAGCTCAGACAGGTACTCAGGGGCTAGCCCATTTAAAGCTTTAACAACAAACAATAAAATCTTAAAATCAATCCTAAAACGCATGGGAAGCCAGTGGAGAGTAGCTAAAATCGGAGTAATGTGTGCTCTTCTAGGAGCACTGGTTAAAAAGCGAGCAGCAGCATTTTGTACAAGTTGCAGACGGGAAAGAGATGTTTGACTCAGACCGACATAAAGAGTATTGCAATAATCAAGCCTTGAACTAATGAAGGCATGTAAAGCTCTTTCCAAATCGTGCCTTGTAAGAAAAGGCTTAACTTTACTAAGCAGACGAAGTTGGAAGAAGCTCATTTTTACTACATTGCTAATCTGTGTATCAAATTTCATGCTGCAATCGAAAGTCACGCCCAAATTCCTGACAGTTTGTTTGGCACATGGAGTCAAAGCTCCCAAACTTAAATTTGAATTTACTGACATGCATCTTGTATTGAAAACAATGCATTCAGTTTTATCTTCGTGTAAAGTAAGGAAATTGCGAGAAAGCCACAGCTTAATTTGATTAATGCAATTTTGCAAGCGGTTTAATGCGACACTGTCATTTGATTTTAAAGGCAGGTAAATCTGCAGATCATCTGCATAACAATGTAATGACAGATTATGCTTGTTTATTATAGCCCCTAGTGGCAACATATATAAAGAAAACAGGGTGGGGACCAGAATTGAACCTTGGGGCACACCACAATAGAGGGGGGCGGACGATGATGAGCAATCTCCCATTGTAACAGCAAAACTCCTATTTGTTAAATATGACCTGAACCATTTAAGTGCGGAGCCTTGAATGCCTACACAATGCTCAAGACGTGCAAGAAGAATTGAATGGTCCACTGTATCAAATGCTGCCGTTAAATCCAGGAGCACTAATACAGTAGGGTCCCCTGAATCTACGGATAGTGCTATATCGTTTTGAACCCTTAACAGTGCCGATTCTGTGCTATGACGTGATCTAAAACCAGATTGAAACCTGAAACACAGAATTATGTTGTAGAAAAGCTTGTAACTGATTAAAAACAAGCTTTTCTAACACCTTCTAAATTAAAGACAGATGTGAGACTGGTCTAAAATTCGACAAAACATTAGGATCAAGATTTGTTTTTTTAAGCAGGGGGCTAACCACGGCATGTTTAAATGCATCCGGGACTGAGCCAGAACTGAGACAAAAATTTAAAAACGTGAGTAAACTCGGCCCAAGAGTGCTAAAAACTTCCTTGAGCAACCAGGCAGGAACAATATCTAAACTACAACTGGTAGGTTTCATATGGTGTACAACCTGAGAAAGCAACGACAAAGAGATAGGTGGAAATTCCCCAAAAACAGCTGATATACATGTTGATACAACAGCTATATATTAAGTTGGGCAGTGCCAACTTTGATAGGACAGTCTGGCGTTTTTGACTTAAGTAATTAAAAAAAAAAATTATTTAAAGAATTTGCCCCTGATGATTCAAATGCGAGTTTGAGCAGTGTAGAGTAGTGCTTGTTTTATTGTCATTTCTCCGATCACAAATGCAGACATGGTTTTATGTTTACACAGCACAATACGCAGCATGATATGCAACACAATGTGTAAAAAGACAGTATAAGTCATTATAATCAGTAATTATGCCCAGACATATAATCAGAAATGTATACAAATGTCTCGTTTGTAAAGGGTTTTATTGGTTTTGTCTCATCCTGACAGGAGACACAGTATGGCATGGGGCATAACATTTCTGTCATATGCTTAAGGTATTCAGCCAATCCCATTGCACTGGAGAGCTGGGCAATCAGCTTACACCTCACTTTTCATACCGATGAGCTTTGTAAAGAAGGCGGGGCATAAAGGAGCAACAATAATGTACAGTATGTGGAAAATTAGTTTTTTTTTTAAAACCTTAAATCGCATAAACACATTGCATTATACCAAATACACAAAATAATGTTCTTTTTAGCGATGTCATATGACCTCTTTAAAGAAATTAATACTTTTATTCAGCAAGGATGCATTAAATTAATAAAAAAAACCAAATATATATATATATATATATATATATATATATATATATATATATATATATAATTTATTAATAAACATATGTATCCTTTAGAAAGCATTAACAGTATAAATGAAATGCTTTTGAAGTGACACTGACAAGCTTTTACTCACACTGTTAAGTAAAACATTGTTTAGTGCACTGAGAGAAAGCTGTTTCTGTCCCGTCTATAGCAGCCAAGCCAATGAACCAGATGACTGTGAGCAAGACCGAGAGTAGTTATTCTGCTCCATCCCTTTGACCAGCACTGCCTCAATTATCAGACTGACGTTTCATTAGCTCCAGCAGCTGATGCCACAGTGGAGGAGCACTGAAGTGTGGTGAGAAGAAGTGAAGGTAAAAACAACTCATGCTAGTTGCTAACCTAGGCTGCTAATTTTAGGAACCATTATATTAAATCCCAAAAATGCCTAAGCCAGGGTTACATTTGCTATCAAAGCCTGTGGAAATTTAGTTGGGGGTTGAAACAGGCTTTGCGTGTGTACTCTGAGAGAGGTTATCGCAGGGCTAAGCCCAGGGAAAGTGGCAGATTTAAAGGATTCAACCCCAAGATGCTGTTGAGCTATCACGGATGACAGGCCTCTCTTCCTCTGCTGTCAATTTCAGTGAGAGATTAAACCCAAGAATAAAGCTTGGACCATAACATTTGCAAGACTTTGGTACCTCTTGTGAAGACTTTGTCATATCTCTGAACCATCATTTGAATTTCACTTTTGAGTCCAGTGATATTAATTGCTTTTCTATCTATAAACAGATTGTTGTTGACATGGCCTCGGGTGAGTGAGGCAGACTTATCAATTCACTAAAGGCACTAAAGTGTAATCTTCAGTCCTTCCCAATGTGAGAAAATCAATACGTTCAGCTGGAATCCTGAGCAGAGGGGTTAATTACAGCTCAGGGTGCTTGTAGAAAAACAAGATGCTTTGGGAATGCATGTCACATTGGTTGGATTTATTCAGTGTGTATCCCAACCTTATTCTGGGATAAGGTTGTGTTTAAAGCATCTTTATAACAGTTAACCAGGCAAACTTTCCGTTTTTATTATTATTATTATTATTTATGCTTACATAAAATCATGCTTTAAAAAAAGCTGAAATTATGGCTTATTATTCATAATTATGAAATAAAAGTAAAAACTTATGAAAAAATAAATTAGAAAATTAAAGGGGACACTTTTAAATTTTGGCTATTTATCTCACCATTTAGATTTTTTAATGTCTTAATTGTGGCATTTATATGTCATAATTATGTTTTGTTTTTATAATGTCAATCTTAATATTTTGACTTAGTATTTCATAATCTCATTATCATGACTCATCTCATAATTTGGATTTTCTTTTTTTTTGTGGCAAAGATGGGCTTCCATAGAAACCTCATTAGCAAGTCTTCATCTTTATATTTCACCATTCACAGTCCATTATTAAGCTATTACAAAATGATCACAAAATAAGGATATAATTTGCAATTTTCATATTTTTGAATATTTGACTTGTATTGAATGAGGGCAGAGAGGAGAATTAGAGCTTTAAGAAAGGCTCATAAAGTCTTATTAAGACAGATCTGGAATTGGTTTAATGATGTCTAATAGAGGGCGCAATCACACATTTAATGCAAAGATCCCTTTTGGCACAGTGCATAGAAATGAGTCAATTACGAATTCATTAGTGGCGCAGACAGACTAAGTGCAGTGTGAATTGCATGAAGTGTTTGTCTTGATAGAAATGTTTAAAAAGCTACTAATAAAAAATGTTTTCACTGCCTAAATGCACAGTTTAGAAAACTGGATGTTTGGGATAGTTCACCAAAAAATGAAAAAAAAAAAACTGTAATTTACTCAACCTGTATGATATGTTTATTTTGCAAACTGTAAATACTTTTTTTTTTTTGGTAGAACCTCTTTTTGGGGGGTGTTGTTGTTGGACCCCATTGACTTTCATTTTCAAGTTTGTAATGACATAATAATAAGTAGATTGTAACAAAATTGTATTTTTTTCTTCTTTTTTTTTGTGAACTATTTCTTTAATAGACTCAGCATTTTCCAGAAGTGATATCATGTTTCTCTCACATCTAACTGTTCTCTGGAGCTACAAATAGACCCGTTTTCCTGTTTTGAAGAGTGCAATGTTGTTTTGTGTGCTTTAAAAGAGCTTTCAGCTCAGATGTTTCACTCTCTTTCCTCATTCTTTGTCACTTTTTCTATTCCTTTCTCACCGCCCCTCCCTTGCCTTCTCGCGCTGTCACCCTTTACGCTGTCCGACGGCGGCGCACACAATTACAGGCTCTGATTGCTATCAGCCAAGGTTGGGGGGCTTACAAATTAGGGGATAAATAGGATTTCCTACATGCTGGATGGCAAAGGCCAGGGAATGGTAATGAAAAACTATACATCACAATCAGCATGACAATCCTATTCATGCAGCCAGGCATTACACTCACTCTTTATAATAATAGCCAAATGACAGTCACGGCCGTAAGGCAGCAGCGAGACGCTCCCCATAAGCATCTCCCATCTGATCAACATCTATGCCCAGGCTTTATTGTTATGCCGTGGTGTGATGCCATTTGCACACTTTTTGAGAGAACTTGATTTATTTCTTCATTGTTATATCCCGTGAGTTTATAGGAGGGCTTTTTCTCTGTTTCTGTGAAACCAGCTTGTGGTTTATTGAAATATAGCTGGATTTGAGCTGGATTTTTATGATTTAGGACTGTTAAAAAATGTGTCTTGTCTCCTCCGGAGAAGGAAAATATTGCCATGTGGCCATTTGTGGTTTCATTTATAAACATTTTGAGTTCTTGTTTGTCACACAGATGCAGGCTAATACCCTAAAACACAGAAAGTGTGACAATATAGAAAAAGTTAACTTTTTACACATCTCCTATGGCTTATTTTGAGCTTCAATTTGCATTGCAGAAACCCAAAACTTAACAGTCAGAGAAAGGAAAGTTAACCACTCTTGTTTCTCTGTCACTCTCTCTGAGGGACAGACATTTTCGAGTAGATGAACACTCATTTACTTCCACAATCAGTCGCAGAAGAGCCAATCTGTCCCACAAAACACACGCACACACTCATTCTCGCACACAGAGGTTGTCAGACTGCTGTAGGACTGAATCCACAGACCCACTCAGACCACAATTACTTGCGCTATAATGAGAAACTCGAGTCTGCCCACTTCAGTATCGGACTGCCACTAGGAGGAGATGGAGTCAATTAGAATGCATTGCAGTGACAATGCAAACTCATTCACTTAGCCTGCCTATTGACAACCTATCATGGCATCCCTCAGAGAGGATATTGCAGTAATTGGCTCTATTTTTATTTTTGGTAGTCAGTGGTCTAAGAAGCATCACAAAATGTTTTCTGCTCAGGACATCTCCTCAAACTTGTGTAGTTTCTCTCGACTTGTGATTTGGTGAAGATTTCTAGCTTCGCCGAGCCACTCTGAATCTGTTTTAGCTGACTGGTTTTTAGTATGCAGTATTACTGAGTATTAATTGTAGCTAGTGTAGATAAACACCCTGTGTTTAATGACAAGTTCATTAGCATTTACATTTTTCATGAGCAGTTAATTTGCTTAAGGCATTTGAGTTGTTTTATTATTATTTTTTTTTTTCATTTATATTTACCTCTCAAATATATGGAAGAAGATTAGGGCCAAGCAATAATAAAAATTAAAACCATCTCAATATTAAAGTCATTATAATGTCTAAACTAAACTAAAATAGTTGTTGTGTTTTGAGAAAAAAAAGTCAAAATGCTGAGAATGAACACACTTGTGTAATGTTCATTTAATCTCATTGGACAGTGGTAAACAGCATCTGCAGTGGCGTAGGTTGGAGAGTAATGCTTGTGGATGTAGCATATGATGCAATTGACTAGGTTTAAAATCCACTTTTGACCAAACTCGCTCTTCTTCCTTTTCTCATTATATAATCGCATATCGCATAGGAAAAGTGGAAATCAGTTGCCTAACGAGTGTTTAATAATAACGTATTAAATGGGTAGGTTTAGGGTATAGGGAGGGCTTTGTTGTCAGACAATGTTTTTATTCTCAGCATTTTATTTGGATTATTTTATAATCTATTTTTTTCTTGTAATTGAATGATTTTATTCTCAACATTTTATTTAAAAAAAAAAAATCTTGAAATTTAACAAAGTTTCATCTCACATTATGACTTGAATCCCGAGATGATTTTATTATTGCTTGGCCCTAATTCTCTTTCGTACAAATAGAAATTTCTACCTTGTAAAATATTTTAGCTTGACATAACTTGAGAAAAATGACAAATAAAAAATAAAAATGACAGTTGAGAGAACAGATTAAAATAAAAATATAATGTCAGTTTACATCTTGGTTTGTGTCTGTTTTAGATTATTTTAAAGTTTTGTGTGTGTCTTTTTATTTTAGATTATTTTAAGCTATCTTTTGGCCCCCTTGGAAGTATGTTGAGTGCCTCTTGGGTCCTGGTTCCCTGGATTGAGACTCACTGGTTTAGACTGGCTCACATAGCTGAATGTATGGTTTTCCTCTCTCGTTCTCCCTGACTAATCCAGTTTTCTACTTGAGTGATAAAAGATTCCCTGATTTTCTTTTTGGGAATCATTTGATTATAAGATGATAAAACAATTGCACCTAGGGCCTCTTTAGCTTCTGGCAGCCTCAAGAGAGATCAATCACATTTTATCAAATTCTCCGAGAGATAAAGGGCACATACACACACAGCACAAATACACACACACTTATAATTTATCACCAAGGCGACAAGCAACCTGACAGCATTTCGATCAATACTGCAAAGAGTAATCGGCGATAGAACGGCTTGGGACAATGGCCCGCACTTCCCATTGTGAGGCCATAATAGATTGACTGAGGAATCTGATGCCACCAAGACATTGAAGAATCTGATGGCATGAGACACAGTGAGGTGACTGAGATAAAGGGAAGATAGCAAATATGTCTAGGTTTTAAATCTAGGACAGCAGGGATTTTGTTAAAGCTGTTATCACCGCGATAGATAAAAGTGCTATCTGACGGTTTGCATGGTGAGTGTACATTATGTGTAAAATAGATCATTTCACAAGTAAAAGCAATTTAAATTGTCATATTCAGGGCAAAAACATATATTTTTGATTAATTGCTATTTTTATTGGAACAGCATTTTGAATTTCAATACCTAAAATCCCAAGATAATTTTTTACTTTATTTTTAGATGCTGTGTGCAAGCTTATTTGTATAGTGCTATCAGTTGTAAATGCGAGTTTAAAATGTGAATGCGATCAGTGTAGTCTTATTTTAGTACGATTTTTTTGTGAATCACGACCAATGTAGTCAGATTCGCGAACAAATGTTTCTAACGAACTGGCTCTTTGTTGTGAGTCAAAAACATAAACGAGACCAGTGTAGTCAGATTTGCAAACAGTGATTCTAAATGAACTGGTTCTTTGTAGTGACTCAAAACATACAATGCAACCAATGTAGTCTGATTCGCAAACAAATGATTCTTGAACTGGCTCTTTGTAGTGAATCTAAAACATATAACACGACCAGTGTAGTCCGATTCCCAAAAATAATGGCTGTTATGAGTCGGTTCTTTTAATGTTTTTTCTTTTCAAATAGATTTTATTGATCGGAATCCAGTCGGAAAACTGTATTCACATAGAGACAATGTATATGTGTGGGAAGGGTGTGTGTTTTGTTTGTAAAAAACAAACAAAAAAAAAAAAAACAACCCTTGGACATTGTCATTGAAACTTACATGAATCAAATAGAGTGCTTGAAAATATAAATTGCATAGAATTTGGAAATATGTATGGTTGCCTAACCCTAATGTCAATGCCATGACTATTTAATATTAGTTAAAATGATTGTTTGTATATTTTCAAAGAGTACAGTCATGGGTCTTTTTCTTTACTAGTTCAGAGCAGCATACTGTCAATACATCTCAGTGAATCATTATTCCATCACCAGTGGGCAGAAAGAGTGCATGCCTGTGTGTAATGGACTGTGGGAAGGGCCAGAGATGAGACTTCTTTCTTGGGTATGTTGGCTCATAGTCTTCATCATATTGTCCCAACAGAGAACTGACTCATCCATCAGTTCCCTTCCTGCTCATCCATCAAAAACCACCAACATACAACCACAAACACACACACCTGACATGTTCTAGACCACAGGAACCAATGAAGAACAGCGGGGATTGCTTAATGTCACAATTACTCACTTTCACGCTCTCATTCATGTGTGGTGAGACGGATGCAATCGTTATAACTCGTTCTCCTCAAACTGAAATGGGATGTAAACGTACTCCCTTCACTTGTGAGGTCAGGATTCAGCCAGTGGGATGTTCAAAAAAAGTTTTACAGTGCTCTTGGTCATCGTCACCTCGGCTGCCCTACACAGCCAGAAATCAATCCACCAAAACAGTCCACTGAAGAGATGAGCGAACTGGCTAATTCACTATCGATCTGGACATGGAGCGATACTTCTCTCTCTTCAGTTGTTATGGAGTATCCGTTAAGGTTCAGTTCTTAAACCAGGGCAGAAAAAAATATGTTGTATTCCACAAAGCATCTTCTGCTCTTGAAAGTGTCTTTTGCAATCAACTCTCCAGTACACACTTGAGTTAGTAATGGTTATACACTAGCATTCATATGTTTGGGCTCAGAAAATGTATTTATTAATCTTACCTAAAATGTAAGTTTTTAAATGAAGATTTATATTGCAATAATTTGACATTCAATCTTCAAATTAATGTAAAAATAACATAAAGACTGTATATTTTTAATATAGCATCTTTTTTATGACTGAAGAGGAGTATCACTGATACCAATATTACTGATGTCTAGAGGAAATTGCCTATTACACTATATGTAATGTTGATTATACTAACAATGCAGTATAATTATTGAGAGCAGGGTTGTCCAGAGGGAGGGAACTTTTTTTATTTTATTTTTTTAAATGTGTGTAATATTTTATATACAATATATATAATAATACAGTTATGATATATAACTATACAGTTATATACAATATATGCCTATTTGTTCCACAGGAGATAGACATTAAAACAGGTTTACAATGGCTTAATGGTGAGTCATTGATGACAAAAAAAAATTTTTTTTTTGTGAATTATTTCTCTAATACCTTATTTGTTTATGCGTTCCATTTTCCAGATTATGGGTCAAAAGAGTCCTGTCATGGTAATATAGATGTGTTGCAGTTATATCAACATATGATCCACCCCAATGACCTTATCTTTGTGAGTTGATGACATCCTGTCTACAATAATTATAACTGTCTCATGTGTAAACACGCAGTCGTCCACAACACAGAGGCATGCTCACCTCTGACCCTTCACTGTCACACAGTTTCCTTACAAACCTCAACACACGGCTTAACATTGTAAAGGTAAGGATCAACACCATATGCCGCTGGAGACCGATTTAAGATAAGATGAAAGTAACATTCTTCAGGGATTGTTTCCATTGCCTTATTTAGTCCCAAAGGATTATTTAATCGCTTTGTTAGCAATGGTTTTGAGAGACACAGGATTACTACAATACAGCTCATGATATTTGCTTTAGTCCTTAAGTTTATGTTGGTGAAATGGATAACATGTAATATTCATTCTCAGTCTGTAAACATAAGCTCTCTCTCGTCCATCCCTCGCTCTCTGCCTGCATTCGTCTTTGCATCTCACCTCCGCCCTTCTTTCTCCGGTGTCACCTCTATCACAGTCTAATTGGAATTCTGTCACAAGGTAAATGCTTTGTGACCAGTTAGTGACAGGTGAGTCGTCCCGGCACAAGAATCCTGGAGACAATCACCGTCACCTGGACAGCACAGAGCGGGACAGAGGCATTAGAGCCAGAGGGGGGCCATGCTCGGCACTGACCTGACACCTCCATCAGGACAGTGAGACCCAGTTCGGAATGCCAGTGTGCCTGTAATAGACTGTGTGACTGACTGACTGGATTCATACTAACCATATCCCTACTCATTTCCCTTGCCAATTAAATGGAGGAGATGTGATGCCTCGCTACCTCTCACAGCCCTCCCCCTCAACCGCTACCTATCTTGGACACAGGATAACAGGAGGTACTGTGGTTCTCTCTGTTCTGGATTTCTGGCTGCCCGTTATGACTTGCATTACACCCACAGGGCAGAGGAACCATTTCTTTAGCTTTTTCAACAATAGCGGGAAAAATTTGAGATTTTGAGAAGTGTGGTTTAAATACCATTCCTGTCAAAGTAATATTTAAAGAAATGGTTTAAATTAGATTTATTTAAATATGGTAAACTTTGCTGGAGATAACATTCATTTTATCAATGCCAAATCCAATGCAGTTGCTTTGTAATTTAACACTATCATTTAAAAGTAAAGGTTTTAATTGTTCATATTTTGTGAAGTTATTTTAATTAAATACTTCACATTTGTTCTAAATTGATGTTACTTAGTTTAGCTTAAAAATATTAAGGCAAAACATTACAGGCAAAACCATATTTTCTTAATGCATTGGTAGTTTAGAGATTTTTGTCAAGGTGGTGGAAAAAAACATGTTTATTTTATTAAACTGTATACATCTGTATTACAATACATAACTGTCAATGATGTTTTCTGTGCCTGATTGCACTATGCCAGAAATCTCCACTTCAGTAGCATTTACTGTATATACCCTTAACAGTCAAAAACTTTACAGTCTTATTCCTAACTGAATTCTTTAGGGTTTTTAGAGAAAGATTTGTCCATGTATCATTTACCTGATTTATATTAGGCCAACCTAATAGAGGGCAGTCGTGGCCTAATGGATTGAGAGTTGGACTTTGTGGGTTTGAGTCTCAGGTCTGGCAGGAATAGTCAGTTGGGTTTAATGAATAACCAGCACTCTCTCCACCTTCAATACCATGACTGAGGTGAGACCCTTGAGCAATGCACCAAACCCCCAACTGCTCCCTGGGTACAGGGCACAAATTGTGAGTATGGGACACCATACTTGGCCACACATCACTTCACTTTCTCTAATGCTATCTACCTTTCCCGAAAACATGGTGACTTTTTCTGACTTTATATATATATATTTATTTATATATATATATATATATATATATATATATATATATATATATATTTTTTTTTTTATAAAAAAAGCTATGATCAAAGTAAATATCTACATATTTATCTATATTATATTAAACTGATTTTTCTTCTCAAAGTTCTACCAAAGTGTGCACTACATACAGTTTTGTCCAAAGTTACAAATGTTAATTTAGAGAAAAAAGTCGTATGATTTTCTTTTATTGTTACTATACACTACATAGTACTCTAATTTTCAAATACATTATAGATTATTATTTACTTGAATAGTGTATAATGTGAATGTGAATTATTTCATGAGGTAAGTATTACTATACTGTTAAAGGCTACTCTCACCTCTGGCCCAGCTAAAAACAGCACAGTTGAAAAACATGACAACAATTTACTTTTTATTATGTAGTATCTGCTGTCTGATGTTGTGTATTAATGAAGAATTACATGTCAGAATTATATTTGATATGCTACACTGAAGTGAAATATTTTATTTGCATCTACATGCGTGCATAGAACAAGCAGTTTGGAAAATGGATAGATGTGCGCTTTTCAACCCCATGGCTGTCTTGATACCTACATCGCAACTGAGGTTTTTCATGACTTCCCTTAAGAACAGCAGAATAACAGGTCAGAAAGGAGTGCGCCACAAGGTTCCTGACAGTTCTCATTTTTAAACCCCTCCCATCTGTGACTTTGCCTTAAGGCTCAGAGTTTGCCTCCACTAATTCGTGGTGACATTGGCAAAGGTTCAGGGGCTCATAATGACAGTGAAGTGATGTGCCACAGCAGCTTGTATGTGCTAACATGCAGATGTCCTTAGTACTATGGTAATTAGGCAGGAATAGCTTCCCCTTAGGTGGTGCTGCTCCCACTTAACATTTTACACAAGCCTGAAAAAGAGCAGCAGACTGATGTCTGCCACATTAGTCACACACAAATAGAGGAAAGGTTAAAAATGGCTGCGCTGCATCGCTCCATCAAGCATTCTATACATGAATTAAACATTGTAAGGGTTCGCTTATCAGAGTGGACTGCCAAAGCTATTTGCACACGGTGGAGATAATGCATACCGCATTGTTTTGTGCATGGCTGAATGAACCGTATAATTCGCCTTGTCTGTTTTCATGTAATTCAAATATTTTGTGTCTGTTGGATTCAAATCTTTTAGATCACCTCCTCCTTGCATGACCCATCTGATCTTCCTGCCTCCTGCAATACTGCGGGCCGCCATTGACTCTCCTCTCGCCTTGTTTTGCTGATTACCTGCCACCTAAAAACAGATGCGACACCAGGCGGGAAATCAAAGCTGAGAGGTAGAAAGCTGCAGTTCAGAGACCTTTTCAACTTTGTCTCTCTCTCTCCCCTCAGAGCAGTGAGGAATTTAGAGGCAGGCAGAATGTGATTTAACACAGACCCTTGTGCTGTATATATTATATGAATGTAACTGGATGCATCTATAAAGTGATGATCGGACGATCTCTTTACTGTGCAGTCATGAATGTGTGTGTCCGCATGATTGTATTTTTCCTCCACACATACCATTGTTGCTTTATTGTACAGACCCCAGATGACTTTATTTTGTTCATTGTAATAATATTAATAAAATATTTCATGACTAATTTAATTTAAGTCAAATTCAAATCTGATTGGAAATAATTATTGAAATGAATTAAGGTTATTTTAACCTATTGACACAGAAAATAATTTGTGGCAAAAAAAAAAACTGTAAAACTGCTTCAGAATAATATTTATTGTGAAAATTGTTATTCAATTTTTTTTTTTTTTTTTTTTTATAAATCAACTCTCTAGGTATGCCTTCAACTTAATACAATTAAATAATTAGCATATAATAAATTAAACATTTGCTTTGGATTTCATACAATGATCTAGAAGCTAATTTATTTAATTTCAGAAAGAGCATGTTTATCACAATAACTATTTTTCACATTATAAATGGGTTTGTATATGTGAAAATGTATATGACTGCCTTAATAAATTTAGGAAGGGGGTTCTTGCAAAGGAATCATCTTATTTTGGGGTCCTTTGCCCCAAGGTAAGAGGAGGAGGCAGATTAAACTCCTCCATATGGAAGGTTAAGGAAACATGCATATTAATGACAGCGATGTGGCATATGATCAATGGCTTTTAATTGCTTTCCTGGTTTGTGGAACAAAGTGCCATTAACTATTGATCTGCTGAAGAAAAGGCAACTCACGTGCCAGCACCAGGTGAAGCCTGCCATAATGGGTATCAAGAAGGATACAAGAAGCAGCGGTGTTAACAAGCCATACATCAGTGTCAGTCTTGGAGGATACTGTTGTCTTTTTATGCACACCTGGTAGACTGCTTGACTGCACGCCAACTGCCACAGCAGGTGCTGCTGGGTTATAGAGAGAAATTCAAAATGATGTTTATTGCAGCAGCTTGTTATTGCGCTGCTCACAGCACCAGAGATTCACAATATGAAGATACTGCATGATTAAGAATATTATAAACCACGTACACCAAACGGCTTCTGTTCTGTGGTATTGATATTTTTCAGGTGAGGTACTAGCCAAAATAAGAAATGTACCTAATTTTTATAAACTGCTCATCCAGGATGCATTTATTTGATGAACACACAGTAAACCAGTAATATTTTGAAATATGATTAATATTTAAAATAAATATAATTTATTCCTTTGATGGAAAAGCAGATTTTTTTTAGCATCTTTAGAAGTTTTCAATGTCACATGATCCTTCAGAAATCATTCTATAATATGCTGAATGATTTGCTGGTCAATAAACTTTTCTTATTATTATCAGTGTAGACAACACTTGTGCTGCCTAATATTTTTGTGGAAGTTTTTTTTAATAGAAATTTTTTTTCAAAAAGTTACTGACCTTAAACTTTTAAATGGTAGTGTCTTGTATAATAAAAACGTATATTTCATGCTTTTTTTTCTTTTGCCTCATAGATACAGTCACCAGTACACTGCAAAGAAGATCTGTTGCGCAGGAAAAATATAATACCACTACAAATGTCTGGCCTTCTCTATGATTGAATCAGTATACGGAAACACCCAGCAGCCCCCCCCCCCACCTTTTCTCCTTCTCGTCCCCCTTCTCTCTTTCCCTTCCTTGAAAGAGGCTGTAATCAGAAGTAAGTCAAGCACGACAGAGAAACATTTAAGAGGAGTAATGAAAGGAGATTGGGGAGCCATTGAAGAATAACACCCAGGCTGCTTTGCCACTGTCAAATTGCATCAGACTCTTGGTAATAGATTCTCCAGCAGACACTCAATTTCATTCAAAGGGGAGCCCTCTTTATCCCAGTGCATCAAATATTTAAACACTTGTATTAGAGACAGTGTCAGTTCCTCAACTCTGAGCCCAGGCCACTGATCCCCCCGCCACCTCAGTTCTTTTTCACTTGATGTCACCCATTCTCAAGGTGTTATCTCTCGCTCCGGAGCTGCATATATAGGCTTTCATTTCATTCCCGACACTTAAAACGGTATTAGTCCCTTTTTTCGATATTACAGTCTTTGTTGCTGCCTTGACTTTTCGATTTCTTGGCGAACGGCTTAAGGATCTCTGGAGAAAAGGAGATTGAGGAGTCAGGGTGGAAGAGGAGGAGGAGAAGAGAGAGATTGGCAGCAGCGGAGCGTTTGACCAACGCTGTTCAGACTCAGTCTAGCTTGTCAAATCTTTGGACACAAAATGAATTGGCATATCTGCACCCTGCATAGAGATATCTTTCACAGAGGCTGATGCTGCCGAATCGTGGCATGTGAACCGTTAGGGTAAGTGCTGGATAGTCTGAAGTGTCTTCGGCCTAACATTTATCATTTCGGGGATTCGACTCTCTCAAGAAAGTTATTCATTCACCCTCTTAAATCACATCAGATTGAATCTCTCAGCATCAGGAGCTTTCCACTCTCCTATACATTAGAGCCTGCAAATTAGGAGAAGGTGCTAGACGACCCTCTCCTCTTTTCCATCTCCCTCTCTTTTACCACTCCCCCTTCTCATTTCCTCTCCTCATCCTCCTCCTCCCCCACGCCTCTCCATCTCATCTCCATCTCTCCCAGCTCCGTCTCCTTCGCCGAGGCCCCCATTAGTTTAGTGACCAACGTTGTATGAAAGCCAGCAGTAATACTGTCCCAATCCTCAGCCGACTGTGACAGCCCGAGGTAATGCCGTCCCCCCGGCTGAGTGGATGGAGCTCTTCCATTAACGCCTCTAACATGGTGACACCTAACCCAGCCTGATATTACGCTCACACACTGATTAGGGGCCGGGAATAGAGCCGGCGGAGGTCCTGGGCGACGGTAGACTAGCCGAGTGTGGCTTTAACAGAGCCAGACCTGTCTCCGCTGCCCCCGCCAGTCACTCACACAGCCGGAATTGTTTAATTGGGACAGTGGGCGTGGGAGAGTAGAGAGGGGGAATTTGAGTTTTAAAGGGATATTTCACTTAAAAATGAAAATTCTGTCATATTTTGCTCATCCCATATGTCGTTCTAAAATTGTTTGGCTTTCTGTTGGTGTTTGTGTTGTGTTGTCATATATGATTTGTATACATAAGGTATGAGGTATACATTTGATTTGATTTGATTCGACTTGACGAGAGTGAATGAAGAGGTCAGTTTCAGTCTTTTCATCACACAAAATGATCATGTCACTCAGAAGACATAATACAGGCTACAAGTCATGTATAATATGAATATATGGAAAAAACAACTTTTTTCAAAATATCTTCCTTTGTCAAATTCATTTGAGTTTGGAACATGAGAGTGAGGAAATGTTGTCCCTATTGTATTTTATTTTATTTACTCCATACATAATTCTCATTTTGTCAAAACATTAAAAGTGAAAGTAATTTTTGAGTTTTTTTTTTTTGTAGTTTTGTTATGTACTTTTGTATTTATATTATTTTTTAAATATTACATTTTTGCTGTTATTTATTTTTACTTATGTTTTAAAGCAATTTTACCTTCAAAACTAATTAAAACTTATTTCATTTACCACTTGTTTTTTTTTTAAGTTGTAGTTTTTCATCAAATATTTATATTTTATCTTGGCTTCATTTCTGTTAACAGAAACACATTTTATCAGTTAGCATCAACACCAAATGGAACTGCAAACATAATTTGTTTTCAAACTAGTTTTTCCTGTCTTCCATTGGTCTGACAAACAGGAAGTCTCTCCAAACTCGCTCTATTGGTTGAGCCAATGTTGACACAGTATGCTACACTGATCAGGATGCTCAAACAGTGCATGCTTTGTTAGCAAGTATTTAACATTGAAAATATTACATCACCTTTATGCTTTGATATTTTTTTTAGCTCTTCAATGACAAACTGTCCATTCAAGTCATAGACAGAAATTTACACAGCACTGAAAATCTGAAAATAAAGCCCCACGACACATGCACAAAAACCCTAAGGGGCATTAGCATGTGATAAAAATCATTTGTGTTTGATTTAAGAGTGCTGTCCTCGGGCAAGACAGTAAGGTGTTTCTATCACACAGGCTACACCTCATTGCCTGTGATTATTCAACTCTAGGAGAGGCCCCCTCTGCCCCAACACTTTCAGCCCCAAAATAATATCTCATATATGCATTATCCAGCCCCCACGGCAGCCCCCTCATTACTAAGGATCATTCTGGAATTAGATTCCATCCTTCCAATATTGGTTCCAAGAGCTGGTTCCTTTGTACTGTAGTCAAAGGTTAAAATACCAATCACGATAGCCTCGACTGATGGAGCCAGACATTTTAATATTCGCTTAGCTTGGTAATTGTGGAGGGACGTAATATAGTTTTTTCTCCTTCTCTGTGTCCTAAAGGTAACATGCAGTAACGTCAGAGAACAGAAGTGCGGCCTGGTGTGTCTGTAGGGCTTTCGAAGACATGAATATGGGTGAGGATAATGACTTTTCCCACACGCTTCTCCTACATTTGTGTTATAAAGCAATATATAGTCTGTATTTTTGCTTCCGGTAACTGTATGAACACAATGGCCCAGTATAAGAAAATTGATCACAAATTTGTTCAATGCATTCCACCTTCAACTTCAGACCATTGTTAGGTGTTTCTGTCTGTAGTAATGCAGGGGTCTTTGTTAATCACTGCTGACAGTGTGAGGAAGGCAGAAGACCGTTTGCGCTTGGGCAAGGAGTGTTTGTTGATCATTATTTTGGGAGTGTCATGTCAATGTCAGCCCTGTGGCGAGGAGAGACAGAGCTTACAGAGGGAGGCAGGGAGGAGGAGGCAGTGGGTTTGGGGGTCTCAGCCTGTCATTGCCTTTCACTGTTACTCACTTCACAGCCCATACACTCCTGTTCAGCCCCCTAAGCTCTGTGCGCCCGCCTGGACTTGACCAAAAAGACATGAGGATCTGCTGCATGTCCTTGTCTGTTTTAGAAACCCTCATGCATGTTAAATTATTTCAGCATGGAGAGAAAGACAGTTTTTTCTGCTGCATTTCTTGATTAGAAAATACTTTATGATGCTGGATTTTAAGACTGTATTGTTTGCATTCTGTTGTGGTTGCGGGATACTCTGAGTGAAAGAGAATGTGACTATGAATTTGTAAACAGAGGTGCTGCTGGGACACTGAGGGGGAGAGAACAGGGGAGTATCATATTTTAACCTTTTGTTTCCTGGTAGCAGGCGCCAAGACTCCTGGGAGGAAGCGATCAATGATGGACATCATAATGCGTCTCGCTGTATTCCTTGTCACACTCAAGCCTTCTGCCTGTGTTGGGAGTTCTTGGGTTCACACGCACACATATGCACAGATGGTGAGGCAGCGCAGACAGCTCATCACTTTGACACTTACTACAGTTCTCCATCCTGAGTCTGCCAACAATGTCTTCCTCTATATTTATGTATATTTGGAGAGAAAATAGCATTTTATTTCTATCTCCTCCAGAACTAAATATATGCAATTTATATAAAGCTTTCTGCCAGTGCATGACATTATTTGAAGCATCTTTACCTGCGACCGAAAGACGCTGCTCTCTTGCTTGTCCCGAAAACTTACAAACAGCAATTAAACTCCAATTAGGTTCATGGCTTTGCAGAATTAACTGAAGTAATTTGATTCACCACTGAATAAATGAATTTCAAAAAGAAGAGTACGACTCAATATTCAAAAACATGCCTTCTAGCATACAAATTTATTCGTTTATTTTCATTTAAGGACTTGGATTATGATGCAAGAGACTTAAAACACTTTGTTAATGATCTTGGAAGTCATAATTAGCGGGTCTGAAACCTCTATTAAACTGTGATTTAATTTACTCAAGCTAATACCTTAGTTCTTTATGAGGGAGTAACTTTATTTTGTGTTCTCTCTCTCTCTATACGAACAGTTTCTCATTATGAGACAGGATGGCCAAAGTCTTCAGTAAATGTATGCGTATGTTTGTTTTTATTTATGCTCAAAGTGTTTATAGCATTAATACTCGCCTGTTGACTTTAAGACTGCATTCATGTTTTTTTTTTTTTTTTATATATATATAATAAAATACTAAATGAAAATTCTGTAAATAGGCTAAATGAGATTCAAAACAGATTCAATTTATCGTTCAACTATGTTTGATAACAGGGAAAAGAAGAAGCATTAATCTTACAGTCAATAAGCCACGTTTTGTCACCGTTTTATATTTATGGTAGCTACTGTTTACACTTACACTGTTTGTAATATAATGATTTTCTCTAAAGGATGGCAGATTAAGTGAATTGAATGCCCCGCTAAAGGTGCTATATGTTGTTTAACCAGCAGATGGACACCAGTGGTTGTGTATTGAGTCCTTACTCACTTATACACATAAAAATGGTATGTTTGAGGCATTGGAAATGTTTGGTGTTTATTTATATGCTTCAGATAAATTGACATTCCCTATAGAGGCGCGGGATGGAGGTCTACATTTGACAAAACATCCGAGTCGGACAGAGAGGTAGAAGATGATGAATTTAAAGTTAACAGAGCGGGACGGGCTGAGAGGAGAGAGAGAGCGAGTACAGTGAGCCAGTCGCCAGCATTAACAGAAGTGCGCGCGGATCGGATGTTGACACATCGCGCGCATCTGCATAATCTACATCACAGCGGTGGCACGCGCTAAACAGCTCAACTCTTTAAACATCCATAGTTCTTTTCAAAACCGTGAAAAAGCTTTTCTAAGACGTCTTTTCGCGGTTTTTCTTTTAGTTATTACCGAACTCTTTTGACTGACATCATCTGGTTTCGAGTTGGATAAAGTAACAGTTTGATTTCCGACTGAGATAAAGATGTTTGACTACAATATTGTGAGTACTACAAGAAGTCCTGAATTTATTTATTATAATTTTTTATACTATATTTTACTAATGTGATATTTGCTGGACAATATGTTTTTGCAAGTCTTTCTTGTGTTATGCTACATGTTTAGTTTTTAAATGATCATTTAGTTTTACGTTTTGTTGTTGTCGCATGTTGTGAGTGAACTTTTCCGGAGTGCACTAAAACTTTGAATGCAAGAACGTTGTATGATATTACATTTTTGTGAAAGCCGCATAATTACATCTAACGGAATAAAACCTGTGACATAATCAACTTATAACACCTTAAAATCTGAAAGTTTAAGTTTAAATGTAACATCTGGCAGCAACCGAATGCTACTATTTATATCGAATTTAGTCTAAAGCAGATTTCAGATTCAGTATCATCTCTTAAAGGCAATATTTAAAAGTTTGTTCACCGACAATCAATCACACACACCGCTTATGCGAACTCGTAAAAATAGTAAGATTTTACTTGTTTTATTTTTATTATAAAAACAATTACTCTATATGTATAATTAATTAGCTTTTTGTTTAAGTTTTACAATTTGTATTATTTAGAATTGATTTATTTATTTATTATTACAAATAATAATTAATATGATGGGCTATTGTTGTGCTGTTGTTGTTGTCTTTAGATACGTAATTATTTCCAAATGATCGAGAGTGTATATAAATAACTTGTTATTTAAAACAATATATTCAGTATTAATTTTTTTTATAAAAATGTCTAGTTAAATATTTGATCCATTTAAAATTTGCAATACAAAAAGTTAGATATTTCAAGTGGGATTGACAAAAATAAAATTAAGAGTAATAATAGAGCTTTGATTAAATTTAGCTTCATTAAAAAACTAAAACAAAGGTAAGTGTAGAGCCGTTTAGAATTGATAAAGGCAGATTAATGCAGAACAACAGCACCAGCACCATGAGACAGGTAGTCTAAACAAGAATAAATTAAACTAATCATTTTATATAGTGATTTATTTATTTATTTTTATGAAAATGCATTTCATTATTTAGCTCAACCTTTGTTTAACTTTGTTTAACATAAAGGCTGTATTAAAAGACAAATTTCTGATAATAGCACCTTGTTGTTTAAATTCACACAATAATGTTCATCCTGCACGCATTATTAGGCATTTCCTTAAGGTCTCATTTGTGGTCTAAATATTTTAGCCACTTAATGTTTATGTTTTTTAAAGAAAGAAAATGACTGCATGAAAATATAGACTTTAAGGAATTGCTGCCTGTTTTCTTAAATAACGGCTGTTTTTTGTCCACCAGAAGTTGACTCATAATTGTGACTTGCATTGTTTTTTGTTTGTTTTACAGATTTCCGTCAGAGAATGACTGATCTGTAAGACTTAAGTCTATAAGCATTGAGTCGGGTGCTCTTCAGACCTCTTCATCACATTACACTGAGTTTGAGTGGACACTTCATTGCTCAAATGGACCTCCATCGGACTGCCTTTAAGATGGAGAACTCCTCCTACATGCCCAGCCCGCTGACCTCCCCTGCCCTCATGGTTTTGGCATCAACAGCTGAGGCTGGACGAGATGCCTCTGTACCCTGCCAGCCCCCTCGGCCGTTTGGAGTGCCGGTCACTCTTGAAAAGGACATGCACCTCCCGTTCCCCAGCGGCTCATACACCTTTGCCTCTATGTATCATCGGCAAGGAGGCTTTCCCACTCGCGACTTTCCAACCCCTCTGCTCCACCTTCACCCACAGTTTGCCCCACCCAATCTTGACTGCTCACCACTGGGTATGCTCAACCACGGAGCGGTGGGGGCCTTCCGGCCGTTCTCCTCCCCACCCGAGGAGCGTGATGCAGGGGCTTACCAGTCTGCCTTCCTCCCTGCCAAGCGCTTGAAGGGCTGTCTGGAACCAGAGGCATCACCCCACCTCCGCTACAGAGATGTGGAGGGAAAAGATTTTGACTTTGGGGGTGCTCATGTTCCTACTGGTTCACCACACACCCTAAAGGTAGCTGAGGATGCTGGGAAGAAGCTCTTTGGCTTGTCTGGGCTGTTGGTAGAGGGTTCATCTAGCCCAGAGGAGCACAAAGAACCAAGTAAGTATCTAATATCACATGATATTCTGTGTATTAAAATGTAAAAAAAAAAAAAAAAAAAAAAAAAAATATATATATATATATATATATATATATATATATATATATATATATATATTGGGTTGTTTTGATTAATAATAATAACTAAAAACATATAGCTAACACAGTAAAAACATAACACACCAACAAAACAAAAATTTAAGAAAAAATTAATAAATAGTTATGTTTTTGCAAATAAACTCTCTCAAAATATATAAACTTAGAGAGAGCACAAAGACAAAAAAAGCTCCTCTAAATATGTAAAAGTGTAAAATTACTGTTTTATTAGTGTAATGTATTATTATCAGTTTCAAATATATATAAATTAAGTATATTGTATATACGTTTATACATCATACAATATTTAAATATTAAACATTATTGTTTAACATTAATATTAAACTAAAAAATTTTATATATTATTTTCGAGGTCTTTTGCCCTTATTAATAGGAAAGTAGTGTGCATATAGATAAGCTGACGTGAGAGAATGGGATTTGGACAGCAGCCTAGAGCTATTATACATCCTAAGCATGTGCAAATCCCACTGCTTCACATCTATACATATCTACTTTATGATTTATATATTATTAAATAATTATCGCTGCTATTGGAATGTGTTATAAACAATGGACACATTAATATAGGTCGACCTTGGTGGGTGTAATTACACCAAGTACAACATATTCCTGGATCAACATCCATGTTGATCCTGGAACAACATTCCAATCAACCAATCAGAATTGAGATATAACTTTTCAGATTATATCTGTTTTAGGCTTCTGATCAGGGTTCGGTTTAATCAGCTATCATTTCCCACTGATTTTAGGAATAAATTATGGCTAGGGTTAGGTTTAGGGGTAGGGATTGGATATTTTTGGACAATGATGCCGATCCAGGACATAGAACATAGAGGATAGGCAAAATCACGGCGACCGTCTACCTTAGAGGACACTAAGATCTGCGACTATTTCTTGCGTGACTTTCAGAAAACTAAGTTTTGTTTGTGTGTGTTAAGTGTAACTTACAGCTCCTGATTTTGTTATATAAGTCCCATGCAGTCCACATATAAATGCCAAAAGTAGAACTAGTCTACCCGAGTAGGCTATAACCGTTAGGCTATGCACAAAATAAGTACCGAATCACGCACAAATGATCTAGAGATGACAAAGGCGAAGGATTCGCAAATCTCTCAGCTCCAGACAACTTGTCAATGATAACGAGCAGGAGATGCTGCTCGGCAACCGCGTCTCTGAGTGCGACACCTCCAACTCAATATCGCCCCCACGCCATCCATCCTGATTTGTTGACAAATGAGTGGGAGAGAGTGTCAATCTGGGCTGTAAGGAGAACGTGGCTGCTCATTACCTTGCTCTGTAATTGGCCGCCGTGGCGAAGGACCCCACGTTCGTGCGCCGCGGCGGGACGGGGAAAAAAGACGCGCAGGTTTAAATTCGTAGGACATCAGAACTCCTTGTGGGGGCGGAGGGGTAGAACCTGCAACATGAAAGCCACGACAGAGGGGGCTGATGAGCCACGCTATATCAGAGACGAATGTCAATAGGAAAATAATGACTGACTTTGACAGGTAGAAGAGATATTGCAGGGAAAAAGAGCCCCACATCAAGGCTCTTTTAGAAAAGTTTTCGCCTTATCTAGAAGTGGGTTACCGACATGCTCTTTTTTGAGACAGAGGATTGGGTGCATCCATACACTTCAATATGCCAAATTATACTTGGTTGTGTATGTGAGTGTGTGTATGTGTATGCTTGCATATTGGGCCATATTGTCCTTTCATGTTTATATATAGTGTGTGTGTGTGTATGTATACATACATATATAAACGTGTGTGTGATTTATTGATTATCTTTGTTTATTATTATATAATATATTATTATTGTATGTTATGTTTCTTTAAGATTCAAAAGAGTTTATGTTCAGTAAGTACAGCTGTTATGCTTGGGAATTATTTAGGTTCATGAACTGTAAATCAGAGTTTAGATTCATGTGGTCTGATAACCGGTACACAACCTCACACACATGCTGTTGTGTCATCAGAAAGAGATTTGTCATTTGTCTAATATCTGACCCCTGGGCCATGACTCTGAGCACTGTGTTATTCCAGTGCTTGTCTCTCAAAAATGTTCAAAAGGACAGAGTATCCTCACAGCTGTTTAAACAGTTAGATCTTTTATATTCTTTTCGAAGGACAGATGTCTTCACTGGGCCGAATCTTGTTTATTTTCCTTTGGGAGGCATTTTACATTTTTTGAGCTGATGAGAAAGAAAGAGCAACAGTAAGTGTGGGTAAATGCCTTGTGCCCCGCTGCTTTCTGGGCTTAGGCGGTGTGTGCTTGGCATAAAGTTTCTCAGACAGTGTATTTGTTGAAATTTGCCAGTTCATACAGCATTGTCAGACTCAGATTGTAAGTGACTTTTTTTCCCGCCGTTTACAGAGCCGTGCCTGGGTTTCTACAATAATTTTATGTATTAATGCCATTCGCAAAAACTCTTGACAAGATTTTGTGGAATGTAAAGAAAAAGGGGCAGAATACTTTTTTGTCAATGCAATGCAATGGCTAGGAAAGGAATGGAAATAGTAAGGTATTTCGGGTTTAGTATGTACAGTATGTATGCATATACACTACATGGTTTTAGTGAAATATGTATGTACTGTATTTATTAGGGCTGTCAAATCAATTAATGATTACTCACATCCAAAAAGGAAGTTTTTGTTTACGTAATATATATGTGTATGCTGTGTATATTTATATGTATATAAAAATACACACACATACATGATTATATTTAAGAAAAATGTACACATATATATGTATTTAGAATTATATATGTTTTATATTAAATATAAATAAGTATTTTATATATTTCTTAACAGATATGTGTGTGTTTACTTA
The DNA here is from genome assembly GCF_023724105.1 of Carassius gibelio. NCBI lineage: Eukaryota > Metazoa > Chordata > Actinopteri > Cypriniformes > Cyprinidae > Carassius > Carassius gibelio. The sequence goes on along the minus strand of NC_068403.1, from coordinate 10,242,971 downwards.
TAGATGTTATTGTTTTTCTGCGCCAGTATAATACCAGGAAGTACCAGTTATCAATTTCCAAAAATTCATTTTAAAATCTAATAATCCAAATAGATTTTAGCTGAGCACAGCTATCTCTGTCCATTTGTCTCTCTCCGTCTGTCTGTCTATATTACACAGGATAAAATCTTCAGTGATGGTGGTAAACATCAGGTTTTCAGTATGGCAGTATGTTGAGGTTTAGTCTGGGATCATATATCAGTGGCGCTCAAAGTCATCAGCAGGCTCTTAACAGAAAGCTTGAAGAAGTGAGTGTCACGTTCTTTCTATCAATTACCTCAAAGTTGAACATGTGTTGAAGTTATGTGTTAATCTGGTCCGGTGAGTCTAAGGGTGAATTTGCCCCTTCTGTTAGACGTGTGATCAGCGAATGTGTAGAAGGAAGAAACATGTAGAAATACATCTGAGCGCTGTTGCAATTGCTGCTTTATTAAAGAAGATTGTCTTAATTTCTTAAGATAATATTAATGTTCCTTAAGTGTTCCATTGAAATACAGGAGTGCCATTCCATACTATGTTCAGCTTTGGAGGGTTTTCCCAGGAAACAGAGCTGCCAGTGTTTGGAATTCTAATTCTAATTGGTTGTTTGGATCATCCTGCCAGTTTATCTGGAGTGATTCAATGATTCACAGTCAGAATGACACTTTTATCATTTAAGCTATTTGTCGTGTATTCTCTCTGTGCCAGAGACCGCTGTAAGATGTCTGGTTTTCATTGATGTTGGAAATTACATGGATCACCTCATTCACAGAGAGAGACAGAGGCAAACAAAAGTCAGAAGATATAAAGCTTATCAGTGGGACAGTAACAGCTCCGCTGACTGGTGCTGATTTAAAACCTGAAAAACGCCTCTGTTTATTGCTGCTTATTAGTATAGATGAGCCCAAATAAGCAGCCATCTAATCTACAGCCAAGGTGGAGGTGTACATCACCTTACCCTGTTGGGTTTGACTTTATTGCCTAGGGTGGTGAATTGAATTTGCCATTGTAAATATTAAGTCTTTTGTTTCTTATCATCCAGCAGGTAGTATCTCTAATCCCCATGATCAAACATGAATGGTAGAGGAGGGGCACATTATAAATCTGTCCAGACCCTTAAAAATGTTATCACTGCGTTGCCTGCTCCCTCTGTATGTGTGCCAAGAGAAGTTGATTCTTGTCTCCATGGCAGTACGGTCTTTATGGAGCAAAGTGATTGGGCGGCCTAATTAAGGGTGCCTTCAAGGGACAAAAAGAGCATATGTATGAGCTACAGCTGGCAGATGCTGTAAAATGTGGCTCATTGTGAAAACTGCAGATGGACTGTATTCAACTGGCTGCCACACAGATCATAAATCTGGGGAGATCGTCCAGAGTTGTATTGATCTACTGAATGTTCCTCTCATCCCCACTCAAGGGGATTGCAAGGGCCGTTTTGATATTAAGTTGTGTTTTGTAGAGTATATATTAAGATTTATTTCAATATTAATTAACCAGCAGGTTTTGTACAAAAAGTCCTGTAATAATATAATATAATATAATATAATATAATATAATATAATATAATATAATATAATATAATATAATATAATATAATATAATATAATATAATATAATATAATATAATATTATTTTTTGTATGAAGTACAATAATATAATGTAATTAATAATGGATATGTTGAATTTATATATTTTTGCAGGTGAAAATAACTTTGGGGGGGGGGGGGGTCATTTAGTTTCACTTATTCTGTTTGATGTTAAATGAGGCTAATTTGATATTTTGTCTCCTGCTGCTGAAGTAGTTTACTCTCCTAATATTCTCTTAAGTGGGGGAGCTTTCATCCTGGTCGGGGGCTTGATGTTCTTCTCTTGTTTTCTTCCTAATTCATCTTCTCCGGATGGAAGGAATGTGAATTAGAAGGGAGGTCTGTGTACCACCCATACTGTCTTAAAGCAAACTCCAGTCAGCCCAGCTCAGTTATTTCTTAGTCTGTGTTTAGTTACTGTATCCCTTTTTTTTTTTGTCATATTAATTTTATTTGATAATTACAATATTTAACACAATGATTATTACATCTGGTTCAGTTTCAGAGTTTATAAATAGGTTTTAATTGCAATGTTTTGTATTATTTAAACAGACCCTAACCCAAGGAATACTGCTATGAAACTTGAATACATCAAGACTATTGCCATCCTAATAATTTTCTTCAGTAGCATCTTGGACTAACACTTTACCACAAATGCTTCATCAGTTGGAGATCATAGTCTTACCCTTTTAAACCTTTGGTATAAAAAAATTCCTTTTTGTTTTCACTGTTGACTGCAGATCCGATGCATTAACATGCCTAACAAGGAGCTTGTAGGCCCATTACTGGCAGGATCAGCATGCTTGTCGTCTGAGGGCTTCACAGACTCGGGGCTCTCGTTAAAGCAGCGCTACTCCACCCAGGGCTTTTATGTGTTATTGGGAACGTGAGACAAATAAAATAGGGGCTTTAACCCTGGAGGCTCAGTCAGAGCTACGATAACAGTTTCTCGCACCCCATTATTAACAACTTTCTGTGCTTTTCTGCTTTTTTGAAGTAATCCAATGTAGATCAAGTACAGATTCTGTTTTGCATTTTTATTTGGATTGCCTTTTAATCTATTATTACATATGTTAATTACATTTTATAATTACCTATGTCATTATTTACTCATAAAACAAAAACAAAAACAAATGAGATGCAACATATAATTGTAGCGGACAAACCCATTGAAGATACACTACAAAAAGAGGCGTTGGAAGTCAAAATGTCTTGTTTTATTTCCATCTATCTGTTTTTGAATGCAATGAAATGACTTAATCACAGTGTTAATACAACAGCCCATGGAAAATCTTAATTAAATGCTGTTAAATAGTAATTTGGACTTATTTAGGCAATAGACGGCTCTAAAGTACATTGACACTGCACCTGATTGACCAGCACTGTGTGTGCCAAAGCAGCCCTCTCTGATCTTACATCAAAGAGCGGCAGGAAGAAGACTGGAAGCATGTGGGGCAGGCCGAGGCGGAGAGGGAGGGCTGCAGAGACTGTTTGGCTTAGTACAAAACAGCACATCTCGAGTCCCATGAGCCCACAAAGCAGTCAAGCAAAGGCAGAGGGCAGATATTTCAGATTTTAGATTAGTTCATGACTGACATATTTCTGTGTACGGAGGTCTTTAGAGAGCACCGATTGGGGCAAAGTGTTGTTTCTGTGAATGACCCTTCAAATGCAGTCCACCTGTTGGGCCTCTAACATCTGGGGCTGTCATTAGTGACTGATGCTTGGCTGATGTTTGTAATAATATCCAAATGGCTTTTCAGCCTTTTTACTCAAGTCACACTAAACCCACAGCTAGCACACCACAAACCGTGCGTTTTAGAGGTTTTTCTACACAATATTGAGAAAATATGGCACATGCCACTTTTTTGTATGTAATGGAGGAAATTGGTTTCACTTACTCCTGAACCTTAAATGAAAAGCACAGTAAAGTAATGCTGTTTTAATGAACAGCACCGAGGGTTTGTAAGCTCTTCTCATATAATAGAAAAATGCAGTTTATAGTTCATATAGCTCATATTTTTCCAATTACTTAAATTGAATCCCCCAAAAGGTAGGGAAAATACTGGCCATTGCATATGAATATTTTTCAGTATCTACTGTATATACAAATGTAACCTAGAGTAAACACGTCAAGGTTTTTGGCCTGTCCATTCTCTGAGGTCATGACCTTCCCAATTTTAGCCATTAAAATCATGAAACAAT